>NW_003547959.1:0-12199 GCF_000090795.2 Amphimedon queenslandica | reverse complement strand
TACACAATTAATAATAGTAACTTGGATAGATTATCTAAAAACTGGCTCAAACCCAGTTAGTATATTAATTACTTAATACATGAAATACTGTTAATAATAGCTAGCTACACTCTAATCACTTTATTTATTATTTTTAGGGCAGTAACTTCCAATTAATTGTTGCTAATAATGGAAACAATACATTTGGTATTGCACTTTATGTCAATGTGAGCATTGCATCAGCTACTACTGGAATAGGTTCATATGTTGATGATAATAGTGTACTAGCTGATCCTTCTTTCTTTCCATTTGGTACCACTGTAACCAATGCCCCTGCTATGATGCTTAATAGCAACATACCAGGGACATATATATTTTCAGTGAATGCTATACCACCAGGTATGACTATAGTACATGTATCAACTGTTCCATATAACTTGTATATCTTTTAGATCCTTGCAGTTCTGTCTGCTATTCTTGTAAGGCCAGACTTGTTCAGTTGGCATGTGAAGCTATGAGGATCAATGGAGAGGATGTACCAGCTTCTTGTAATAACTAATGACATTCCTTCTTATTGTGTTTTATTATTGTTTTTGTGATTAAATTATTTTTCAGTAGTGAATTACTGGTAGTCAATGTTAACAGTAAAGACTAGAGATATAGTTGTTATTATCCATTAATTTTTTGTCATGGATTATTGTCAATAATTAAACAAATAAATGCGAGACAAGGAAAGGAAGAGAAAGGGAGAGAGTAGGTTTTGATTATAAAATCAACTAAGAGACAGTACAACTGGTACTATATAAAAAGAAAGATCCTATTGAAACAGATAAGCTGTATTACTATATACTGCTGGTGGTAGGTGGACATGAATATACTTTAGGAGTACATGATGAAGTAGTGTTGAAGAATGCAAACATTGAGAATACCAGTAATTAGTGACAATTAAGAAATCATACCATTATCTATCATCATGTTACAAGCAGTATATGGTAATACAGTATGTACTAACACACAGAACATTTTACAGTCAATTATCAGTTTACTAATAGCAAAATGTTAATCCAAACATCTGTTGCACGGAAATTATAATAATAAGTATAGTTGTTTTAAAATCACACAAAAATGAGTGTATATGTATTTACTAACAATTATAACATAGCATAATTAATAATGTATCAGTATTTAATTAAGTAGATAATCATTGTGCTTTCATAAATTTAAAAAAAGATTAAAAAGACAAACAAGAAAGATAGTAATGGTCAAAAAAACACCAGAAAATGTCGTATACTATTAATAATAATAATAATAATAATAATAATAATAATAATAATAATAATGTTAGTTAATCTCTTTAAACCAGATATTCATTCTCTTTATCTCTGGAGTCTACCGGCATTACAGTCTGAGACTGTAGGGATCTTAAAGAGGCTGAGTATCGAAGCATTTGAGGAGCCTCTTCCTTGTCCTCTTGCGTTGCATAGAAACCCTGACGATTGCTCCTTACCTTGATACAAGCAATGACACACACTAGCAGTAGGAGTAGGAGGAGCCCCAGTACGACCACACCCACTATAATACCAACTATTGTTATTGTGTTGAAGAAACCAGTTGGAGCGGAAGATTCTGAGGGGGTTTCTGTGGATGTGGGCACGGGCATTGAAGTTGATGAAGGAGACGGAAAATCTAAAAATAAAATTATTATCTACCATAATAGCTGTAATTAACCAATCAGATTGCTTAAAGAGTAGCTTAATAAATTACTTATACTACAATGGAGATTCTTCTGGTATAGAAAAGTTACAAAAACTGTCAAATTGTATTTAATAATTTATCATTAACGTCGCGACTGGATGACTTAGTTAATAATCCAACAAAACCTCTACCACAGTATGCAATAAAACAGGTCTATTCCGGAGACCTTGGGACCCAATAATACCCTAGCTCCTGATTATGAACCTGTCCTTATTTCAGTGGTTCATTAATACACATTACTACATGTATTGTATTGGGAATGATACTATCCCACCTCATTATAGAGGTGTCCTTATTTTAGAGTGTCCACAATAGGAGGAGGTTATACTGTATATGCATGTACTTACCATCTTCAGTGACTGTTATGGTAATTCTTCCATTCTGAATGTTAATGTTTAAATTGTTGCTGTCCACTATTTTTAATGATAGGGTCAATGTTCTGTTCCCTTCATTAATGATATTATTATCATTAATATTCACGACTATTGGTTGCCGTGACAACGACCAACTAAAATCATTATAATTATCAGAAAAAATGAACAGTCCTTCTATTAAAAACGACAACAACGACAATAATAATAATAATAACAACAATAATAATAGACTAACCTTGTCTATGTGGTCTCTCAGCAGTAATAGACACATTAAAAGGAACTGATATCTCTCCACTTATATTAGATAAGAATACACTAACAGACCCAACACTTTCAGGTACAGTTATTGAAGTATCAGCAAAACCAATAGTAGCATCTGAAAATAAATGAATAAATAAATAAAATGATAATAACAATAAATGAAAGATGCATGAAAGTTATTATTTTACAAAATTTGATCATAAAGTCAGTGACAATTAAAGTTACAGGTGAATATATTAAGGTGTTACCAACACGCTAACACTTACAATCAGTATCAATGATATTGATATCAGTTAATGCAGTATCAAGACTGATCCTGTCACCACTGATTTGAGGTGAAGCCATTATTGTCCAGTTGATAGTCAGTAGTCTATTCCCCCTAACAGTGCCATTATTCAATATTAATACTGATCCACAACCAGGAACATTTGGAATGATATCCATTGAAGCAAAGCTATAATCCACATCTACAGTACATGTACAATAATAAATAAATAAAAACTACATACTAATAATGTTACTACATGGACTACCTAAGGTAGCATTTCCTCCAGGAGTGGCTGAAAGTGTCGGACTAACTCCATTAAAGGTTATATTATCATTACTTAATGTTGCACATAATTCAACTGATGAGGAATTGTCATATACTGTTACTGAAGAATCGATTGACACTGATACAGCTACATAAATGAAATATTAGCAATAACACTGATACATTAAGACTGATACTAACACTGATACATTAACACTGATACTAACACTGATGTATTAACACTGATACTAACCAGTATTATCCATTATATTGATCTCTATTGTATTATTAGTAGAAGACAGCGTAGCTCCAGTTACTGATTGAAACTGAACACTTATTGATTCATTATTCTCAATGACACTATCATTTGTAATATTTATTGTGATGCAGGATAAATCAGTAGTGATAATAATATTTCCTGATGATGCTAGACCAGAATAATCTAAAATAAAAAACATAAAAATACAAAATCAATCATTTTGAGGCATTATATGCATGCTCAATGGCACATGGCCACAAATTCACCAAATTACAACCAAAATTTAGCAATTTACCAAATTTAACTTCCTCCAAAATTCCCCACCATACGGTAATTATCGATTAACTCACCATCTGCATCTCCAAAAATAAAATAGCTAACATTAACACCAATGACTCCGCTCATTCCATTCATCATCAAACATATCTTAACAACTGATCCTTCAGCCACTGATATCATAGAATCATTTAACACTGATACTATTAACTGAGCTATAGGAGGAAGAGAAACAGTCATGTATACCTGTACAGGCTAGCCTCTATATAATGGACACTTTGAAAGTGTCTCTGTTATACAGAGGTGTCCTTTATGTGGAGGTTATTTTATACAGTAAGGAATGTAATTGGTACACTAGGTGCTGTCCGTTAAATGGAGGTGTACACTATAGAGAGTGTCCATTAAGAGAGGCTATACTGTACAGAAAAGACTAAACTTACAAGGTATGGTGATGGTTGATGTGATGGGGTCCATTAGTATCACATTGGGTGTGGCCGGTGACAGGCTCCACCCAATAGTGACAGACTCCTCCCCCTCAGGCATATCATTATCAATAATCATAAATGAGGTACATTTCATAGTGTCGCCAGGTTCAAATAATAAAATATCAGTTGAAGGATTAATATCTATAAGATACATGATAATATTAATAATGATAATAGTATAGGTACTTACCATCAGTGCTGCTAGCAGTAGCTGTTACATTAAATGATGTAGAGTGGGGTCCATCGGTACTAGCACACAGAATGATCTCATCTCCTTCATTTAGTGTCATATCAGTGTTATTAATGAATACAGCAATAGCATCATTCTCTATAAATAAATTAATAAATAATAATTACAATGTACATGTACACATGGCATGCATAAAGTTGCTCTAAAATCAGGCCAAAGTCCCAGTACTACAGTACATGGTCTCAGGCCAAATTTCACCAAAAATAAGAAGGTGAGAACTTGGCATTTTTATTACATTTTCTGATACATATTGATGTCCTTATGCTGTGTAGAAATTTTGAGCTGATTCCGACTTAAATTTTTCAAGTTACGGCCATTTAAAAAAAACGTCAAAATTCTGAAAAATACTCAAGGCTATAGCCCATGGTTTTTTCCAAAAAATGGCTCCGAAATCACCCCAAATTTTTATTACATTTTCTGATACATATTGATGTCCTTATGCTGTCTAGAAATTTTGAGGTGATTTGGACTTCAATTTTTCAAATTACGGCCATTTTAAGAAAACGCCAAAATTCTGGAAAATACCCAAGGCTATAGCCCATGGTTTTTTTCAACAGATAGTGGGTGTGGTCACATACCTAATATGGTAAACGACACATTTGACGGAGTGAATGTCACATTTGGAGATTCAAACATTATAACTGCTGACTCATCATATTCGGTGATATTGTCATTAATAATGGAGACTGTTATATTGAATACTGTCACAGTAGGATCAGTGGTATTGATGGTGAGGGATGATGGTATCAGATAATCTAGAAATAAAAGAAAGAAATAATAATAATTATCATTATTATAGTATTGTTATTATTATTATTATGGGAGTTTAGCTCCATTAATTTTAGTATTAATTTTGTTATAGCGTACACCTCCATTTAACGGACAGCACCTAGTGTACCAATTACATTCCTTACTGTATAAAATAACCTCCACATAAAGGACACCTCTGTATAACAGAGACACAGTGTCCATTATAGCAAGGCTAGTCTGTATAATTTTAAATTAGGGTCTTAAAAATGCCACACCAAACCAAATGTACATGTATTCTGACTAATAATTAGTACAGTCAATCATTAAGTGTCTTACTAACCAGTTCCATTTAATGCCCCTCCACTAGTTATTATATTAATAGTTATGATGTCATCATTTGACATCATGAGGTCTTCGGAAGATAACAATAAAACAAAAGATGCTCCATCTGTCTCATTAACAGTGATATTAGAAGGAGCTACTGCAAACTCAACTTGACCTAAATAAATGAAATAAATAAATATAAATAAATAATTAATATTGGTGGCTTTAATGAATAATACACTTACCATTAACTATTAGCGATTGAAATGATAATAAAATAATAATATTTATAATTAGCAATCTGGTCCAACTCATCCTAAAGTGAGAGAGAGAGAGAGAGAGAGAGAGAGAGAGAGGGGAAAGAGGGAGAGTTTGTGTATAAGAATAGTAAAAGATACAAACACACATTCCAATCATAGTTGTGGTCAAGTTAACATAATAATGACACACAGTCACTGATGAATCATGAACACACACACACAAGAATAAGTACATGTACAGTGTAACTAAATAAATGAATTAATAATACCATAATATACTGGAAGACATGGTGTGATTCCTGTTTCTATACAATAACACCTTTATATAAAAACATGTACAAGTACAGATGTACATGTATGATTAAACTATAAGTATAACTGATACATGAACAAGATATTAGCTATTGGTCTGAGATACTTTCAAACACTATATATAATATATCATTATGATTATATATATATAATTCAAATTAATCTAAATGAATATTATTAAACAATAACTTAAAGTTATCAATATTTCACCAGGTCCATAATACAAAGAAGGAACACTCACCTTATCATGTATGGAGGAGAGTTGAAGAGAGAGACAGAGGGAGAGGAGGAGAAAAGATCTTCAAACTGTTGGCCCTTCAATTGGAATTCTCATTCAATGACTTGTATGGAACTGCCCCCTCATTATTCAATATTACACTAAATCCTTTTATTTAGAATTACATATTATACGGTAAGTAGGTGGGCTCAGTGGGCGTAGTTAATTATCAACTTGTGGGTGGGGCTGAAACTGCGGCGCAAAGAAAGCTTCGCCTATGGAGTCAATTTCTTTGTTCATTCTTCGTCTCTCCTTCCCACTGCTACTAGTCCTGTCTAATGGAGTCCTTTCATCTGCTCCTGGCGACACTGGCGGGTACTGCTTATCCAACTCGGCTCTACCGGACTACCCGCAAACGGTCAAACGGTTAATGGACTCCTGGAGCTACGGACTACTACTGGGGCCCGGCGGAGTCTGGAGCACCATTGATGCTGATAATGACAATAAAACTGTACGTATATACCCGGGCTTGTAATGGATCCTGTTATTGTTTTAGTGTTTATTGTATATTGTATTGTATTAGCACCTTTAGCTGTATATAGTGCTAATGAGCCCAATTGTGGAGGTGAGAAATGACTGAGAAATGATGGCTTCTATTGTGGTGGTAGCTGATTATGAATTATGATAGGAGGGGATGGAGGCTGAGTATTGGGTTGGAATTGTATAGCTATTGTAACAGTTGATTTATTAGTATGTTGTTAGTATCATGTTGTGTCTGTTATAATAAGCAATCATTGACTGTTATGAGTCAACTGGGAATAGAGAGGGGCCAGAGAAAGAGGGAGAGAGATGTTCCTTCTATGTACCTCAATTTGGAGGTTAGTATAAACTTTAAGTTCATTTCTTGTGGTTAAGTTCACACTTGTAATGTTGGGGCTAGTAGAGCAACCACAATGTGTTCATCAATCAGTGATTATGATGATTTTTGAGTCAATTATGTTTTGGGAAATATTCTCAATTTCTCATGGAAAGTGTATGAATCAGCACTTCTTGTATACTTCAATGCTTACTAAGCTACCCATAGCTACTCATGTTTGTCCAATATTTTGCTGATTCATACATTATTATAATCACACACTATTGCACTCTGAACCTTACTAACTGATAATAATGGATTGCATATATTTCCTTTCTCCTCTTCTAGTGGTCCCCAGTTCCTCTTGAAACCTGCCGAGAGAGAGTCAGTATTTCAGAACCTCAGAACCTTCCTCAGGACAACTGGCTCATAACCCAATACATCAACAAGTCCATACCTTCGCAGTACAACAATGAGCCAGTCACAATATTCATTAACATAAGCTACATACTGGACGCATCTTGTGCTAGTGTGAACTGTATCCCTAATTTCCAGTTGCTCTATCATCTCTCCAATGCTAGTGACAGTTCACTGGCTTCACACAGGCCTGGGTACTCACTGATCAGTAATGTCAGTTCTGTGGATGACGTGACACTTCACATGAAGACTTTCTCTTTTAATTTGAGTCCGGCAGATACAGGGTTTTATATTGCTATTAGAGATATAGGTATGAACAATATAATGATGTATTGTAGTGGAGCCATTATCGAATATTCAATACTAGTAAATGTTAATATAACTGCAGTATTAGTAGCAGTTCATAATGCTCTTTCATTAGCAGTGTCGATTGTTAATATTCTAATGTTAGAAGTATCTGCTTTATAATACTAATAGTGTCACTGATATTTCAATGTGTTATAATACTAATAGTGTCACTGATATTTCAATGTGTCACTGGCAGTATATCTTATAATGCAAGTTGATGCTGTACTGTATCCATCATTAGGTGCTAATATTACCATAACTCGTCTATTCGTCTATCGTTTGATTGGTCCCGCTATGCAGTCTGGTCTAACCCTGTTCCCTGAGACCCCCGCCCCCACAACTGATTGCATTAATATAACAGGACTCTGTGTCGCTAATGCCAATACCAGTACTGGGTCCCTCCCTGTACTGAGTTTGAATATCAACGGCAGCTGGAGCTATGATGATGTGTGTATGTGCATACCTGGACATGAACTGATGCTCATTGAAGGAACTAATCAATGTCAAGGTAATAACAATAATGATAATAATAATAACAACAATGGCAACAAAAAGGACAGCATAATAATAATAATAATAATAATAATAATAATAATAATAATAATAATAATGATGATGATGATGATGATGATGATAATAGACCTTTAATCTTAGCAATTTTTTATAGTGTACACCTCCATTTAACGGACAGCACCTAGTGTACCAATTACAATCCTTACTGCATAAAATAACCTCCAAATTTTAATATATCATTTTAATCATTGATTCCATCATTCCTCTCATTATAGCGTGTGCTCCATCAACATACAAGTCCACTCTATCAAACACAGTCTGTACATCATGTCCTCCCAACTCAGACAGTACAGTACACGGCTCTAGTGTCTGTCAGTGTGACAGTGGCTTCTATAGGGCACCTAATGATGGACCATCTATGCCATGTACTGGTAAGAGTGTAATGTATTAGTGTATGTATGGCAATGTGAAGCTGTGAAAAGTATTTTATTATAGTTCCTGATGTATATACATGTTCTTAAGTTGTAGAGAAAGTTTGAGCTGGTCCTGATCAAGTTTGGATTTTTTATAAGTTTTTAAAATTGCTCCAAAATTGGGTCAAAGTTCCTATACTATAGTACAGAGAATTTAGCCAAATTTTGCTAAAATTGAAAAGTAGAGAATTCTCCATTTTTTTAATTTTCTAATACATACATGTATTTATATTATATTATTAATTATTATTATCATTAACAGGTCCTCCCTCAGCTCCTGTTGGTATATTAGTGAACGTTACCACCAGCACCTACTCACTAATTAGCTGGGGCACCCCCGCCAGCACTGGTGGTAGAACTGATGTCTATTATGATATCTATTACTATAGCACTGCCAATGCCACTAGGGTCAAAGCTAACCCTCAGCCATTATACGCTACATCATACAACTTCACTGGGCTCTCACCACTGACCACTTACCTGGTGACTGTATCCGCTGAAAATGGAGTTTCCAATCAGTCTTCAAGCACTCAGAGGTCTATCTTTATAGCAATTACCACTCCTGAAGGAGGTAGGAAGAAACTGTTATTATTATTATTATTATTATTATTATTATTATTATTATTATTATTATTATTAAGAGGATGAGCATAAGGAATCAAATCAATATACATTGTCTAGATACAGTAGTTGGAAACTTAGAAAAAATTTAATATAATAATATTTATTCATTTATTTATTTATTTATTTTATTTTATTATTATTAATAGTTCCGATGCCAGTAGTTGGTGTCAAGGTCCTGTCAGGTGGTCAGTATGTTGAATGGAATGTCTCATCATCAGCTCATGGTGTCATCACTATGTATGAGGTCGTCTTTTATGCTGACCTCAGCGATCCTTCTCGTCGTGGTCGTTATATTCCAGTGCCTAGTGATGTCACTGTCTATCAGGTCAACATTACTAGGGACTTTCCCTCCAGTGGACAACCTGTTTATGTATCTGTGAGTCAGCAATTAATAATATTATTATTATTAATTGTTATTAATTATTATTAAATAGGTACGTGCCTATACTCAAGTTGGTCCTGGAGATTGGAGTGAACCAATTGTGTTTTCTCAAAGTAAATAATTATTAATGATTAAATTTATTAATTAATATTATTTTATTAATATTTATAGCCAATTCATTAGCCCCCACTCAAAAAAGTCCATCATCAACTACAAGTATAAAAATAATAGCAACTGTGACGTTATCAACAACAAGTGGTTTGGCAACTACCAGTGTCTCATCATCAAGTATGTTACTTATTAATGTCGTCATATAAAGCTAGAGTATTACAGTGTCCTATGCAACCCTCCATGTGTTTACTGATGTCCTTGATCTTGTCTCTTTATTGACTCAAGTAGACAGGACTGCCACAATGCATGTTACTAATATCCTTAAAATGAGCTCCTTTGTGGTTTAAGATTGTTTACATAGTCAAGTACTGCAGCTCCTTCACAGTTTATATATATAGGAGATTGCACTATCTTTGTAACAAGAGTAAAATTGGAACTCTTCCTCACCTTCCTTATAAGGGAGTAACCAGCTACTTTGTTTCTATCCTCAATAATAAATCACCCACTTAACAAAATAAATCAACTAAAACTCTTGTTGCAAGCCAATCTCCTGTAAGTAAAACTTGAGTTTACATTACTCCAGAAAAATTTTTGTGGGGGCATTGCCCCCTTGGCTCCCCCTTAGATCCACCACTGACTGTACTTAATACCAGTTATTTTATATTTTAGGTCAAATACCTGGTACTACAGATCAATCAACGACCACACCCACTGCCACACCTACTGAATCCGGCTCTAATCCAGTAGTCAGTATAGTAGCAGTACTGGGCGGAGCCATAGGAATACTATTAATAGTAACACTAGGAGCAGTTGGGTATTTTATATTTCGTAAGCTGAGACTCAAGTATATGGCAAAGGAGGAGACTGACCACCATGTCCCCCTCGTTAAGTATGAGGTGGTGTCGGGAGAAGAGGAGGAGAACAGGGTACAGATTAACCCTCTCGCTGAAGACAGTTAATTTTTTACTATTTTGTGATAAAACGGAAAATCAATATTTTCTTAATTTTGTTGTGTTGATAGTTAATGATTGTGTTTTAGTACTTATTGCGATTATTTTTTGTTAAATTTGCAACTATTTTTAGCCAACTAACCTCTTATTTTGAATTAAATGTTTAAAATTTTTAATTTCACAGAGATAAATTTAAATTCTGCAAGTTGACGTACTTTACCTTAAAATGGTCACAAAGGCAATATGAATATGAATGGATAATTCAATATGAATGGAGAAGACATAATGAATGTCAACTATCAAAAAGAGTTAAGCAGACTATACATTGTTTTTGTTTATAGTCAAACTCTGGCAACTGATGATTAAACATTTTAATTTACAAGTACATGTACTTTTTATTGGCCATTACTGTACATGTACAGTGTATGAAAATCACTTAACTTGCATCACTTTTCTTTACAATACCTGATGTACATGTACACTGTGATTGTTTCTCACATATTTCCTATAATTGTGTATATCCTCAAAGCAGTTTACGTTCTTACATATTTGCTGTCTTTGTGTGATAAATAGGATTAGGGAAGAATGCAAACATTGAGAATACCAGTAATTAGTGACAATTAAGAAATCATACCATTGTCTATCATCATGTTACAAGCAGTATGTATTAGTTAAAGCACCGTTGAGAGTAGGTTATGGAAATTATTGCACGAGGGGCGGTCGAGAGGAAAATGTAGCAATTATGGTCAATAGGAAAGCCCATACATATTATACGGTGCAGTACTACATATCAGGGTTGTTGCAATGATAGTTCTAATGGTAATTAATTAGGTAATATTACTTTTTAGCTGTAATGGTAATGGTAATTGTAATGGCTAATTTCGTTCTATTGGCAATGACAAATGGTAATTAATAGTAGAGATAAGGTAATGGTAATGGTAATAGATAATTGCATGGATTAAGCAAGATGGTGTGTTGTGTTACGGTGTTATCACTATACTATCAGCAAGAGTATCTTGCTATCAGTCACTGGTTCTTAGTGTTAACTTGCTAACTAGAGTGTGACAGTTAGCATGTGCTCTTTTATTACCAAAAAATTTGAAAAACTCCTTTTGAAGTTAACTCTACTTTACATGTATATTAACATTAAGTTTTCTTAAATAAAATTACTATTATAATCAAAAGTTTTCAGTTTCTTGCAATTTTGTGCTAATTGTAATGCAATGTAGTACACTTTCTAAAGTAATGGTAATGGTAATTCAGGTAGTTTCAATTATAATGTTAATATAATTGGTGGTATAACTTATAAATTGTAATGGTAATATTATATAATGAAGTTTTTTGTAAATAGTAATGATTAAAAAACAAACTAATTGACAACAACCCTGCTACATATTTCAATAGTGCTACATTTCCCTACCATGCGTGTTATTGAAGTTGTAGCACTGGCGGTGCCTTTGATCCACCCACGCATCATACTACAAATGGTAA
>NW_003547953.1:0-12223 GCF_000090795.2 Amphimedon queenslandica | reverse complement strand
GGTAAATTAAGTGTATTTAGACTGGAATGAGAAAGAAATAGAAGAAGTGGCCATGGGTATGGTTCGTGAAGTATCAGACATTCTAATTCTTTAATATGTTGAAGGAGTGGTACCATCAGTTTACTACTTTTCTCTTCTATTTCTAAAGCAGTCAGTGGTGTGTTCACTTCTACTATATTTAGTGATGATGGTAGGAGTTCATCAGGTATGTTCAGTGAAAGAGCCCGTAATGTGTTATTGTCCTTTAGTAACTGCTCTATCACTCCATCAGGTAGAGGAGGAGGAGAAACTTTTTGAAGAATGAATAGTGACAAGGATGTAATTGTTTTATTATGTTCTACACCTTTGATGACACTGGCAAGTGTCCCTGTTATTTCCTCCTCACCACTGTAATTGATATTCATTTCTTTAAGCTGCTTTACTTCTCTTGCTATGCAATCTTGAAGTTCGGTGCACTTGGCAAGGTAGTATATGTCATCAACTTTTGGTATATCAGGAAATTCCATTATTAAGTGCAGTATCTTCAGTTGAGGAAGATTGAGGAACTGTAACAGAGTATGACAGGGAACGTAAGTACCTTTAAATAATTCAAAGTAGCACTCATGAATATTGTAGAAAAGTGATGGTTCTAATATTTTGCTTATTGATCTAGCATTGGGTTCATGCAACCATACCTCCAATCATTTACACTTTGTTTCTGGTAAACTATTAGCTAGTGCACCAGTGAAGACTGACAGTGCCTGGTTAGGTACAACCCCCAGGTGCAAATGATCCCATTCTATTTTGGAATTGTTTATGAAGAAACTGAGACACAACCAGTCAAACAATGATAGAGTTAGAACTCTTTGTTTATGCAGACACAGCGACTTCTCTTTCATGGATTGTGCTAATATTTGACATAATTTTTTACTTTGCGATTCATACAAGAGTTGAAGAAGAAGAATTGGAACATTGTCAAATTCATAAAATATGTGAAATGTTTCTATTACACTCGCTGTTTGTCTAATTAGAGGATTTTGGTAGAAGCAAGGCAGATAAGTATTTAACAGCGGCTTTCTTTTACATTGTAATTGAAGCTGTTTATTAAAATACTGTTGATAGCTCTCATGTTCGAGGTGAGTTTGGCCTGCCACAAACCTCAGACACATTCGAAAGTGATCATCTTCAAAGTGATTCTTAAACACTTCCTCTGTCTTCTCCTTATGCTTAGCTATCCACCATGCAGCTAAAAATTCCTGTATACTCAAGTGAAGAAACTGGTACTTCTCCTCATCATATTCAGTAAATGTTGTCATCAATCCAAGATAGTCTTCCTTGACTGCCTCACTCAGTGATTGTATTTCATGTGAAGAGAATACCATTACCTTATTAGCCTTAGCCAGGTTAGTATAAGCTAATTGACACATCTCTTGTAAAGGTTTAGCTAATGATTCTAATGGTAATGAAGAAAGACTACCTAAAGTATATGGGTTAATGCCATGCTTTTTTTCTGCATGTCTTCTGATAGTTTGTAGGATAAAGTTCTCATACAATTGAGTGAGTGTTGTTGGTAAGTGTCCTCCTTCCTTACGATAAACTAAAATGACCATGGAACAGACTAGTGGTATGTAACACAGTGATCGAATATCACTTCGAACTTTAAGTTCATTAATGAGTTTCTTTGCTGATGGTATATCTTTGGTGCTCTGGGTTGGTGTAAAACTTTCATCTTTTTTCTCATCCATCAGTGCTACATTTGTATCTTCTAGAAGTGTTTGTTCAATTACTGTTGATATTTCTTCCTCAGAAAACCCAATGACCTGAACATGTCTACTGAGAGTATCCATTTTCAAAAGTGAAGAGGAGGCATAGCTACGAGAGGTAACAATTACTGAACATTGGTCTAACTCATCTTTACAAATGATACTAGAAGCTAATGAAGACTGTCTGAGTTGCTCACTTAGTTCGTCCCAACCATCAAAGATTATCAATAATCCTTCTCCATTCCTCTTCTCAAACCATTCAGCTACCAATGGAACTTCATAACGTTGACGCACAAACAGGTCAGCTAGTGTATTAGCTTTAGCTATTTTGCTATTCCTTAAAGGACAATAAAGTACCAAGTCATACTGTTGGTGTATAAGTGCTCCAATAGACCACATATTCAACAGTTTATGGCAGAGTGTTGTCTTGCCAATACCAGGAGGACCATCTATTACTACTCTGAGAGACCTATCTTTGGGTTCAAGGATATCTTCAACACTTATTTTATTTTTGTCTGCTTGTATGTTGTCAACTTGTCCTCTAATGTGATGCCAATCTGAGTTTACTTGTGTACTGCAGTCTTTCTTTTCTACTACTAGTGCTAGTCTTCCAAAAAAATCTCTTCCAATTTTTGGCGGCCAGTCTGTAGCTGCAACAATAGGTTGGGCTCCGTATTGCTCTTTCATATTTTCAGCATATCCTTGAACATCATCAGGTATTAAACTACTGCTCGGTTTAACTACATCAAACTGACCTATTGATCAAGATACATAAAACAATGTATATAAATTAAATAATTTATTACCTCTTATATTAGCAACTGGTGTATTGTCAACTGGTGATGGTAGCAATGATGGTTCATGCTTATAGTATTGTCTCATATTTTCAGCATATCCTCGAACATAATCGGGTAGTGAAGTAATGGGTTTAGTTACAACAGACTGATCTATATAGAGTGATAATGTGTTTACACATTATTAATTAATTATACCTCTTATATCAGTAATTGGTGTATTATCATCAACTGGTGATGGTAGTACAGTTTGTGAACTGCCATTATTAGTCATAGACTGACCTATTGTATTATATTGATCACTGATAATATACACATGCACACAGACATTGACTTAATCTTACTTATATAATCCAGAAGTTTAGATTTTGCTCTGCCCAGTTGATCAGGAAAGTCATCACAAAGTTTTATTAATGTATCCCAACTGATATCTCTATTGGCATCAAACCACCTCCCAAATACTAGAATAAGATTGTTTTCTGCTGTTCCTGATATTTGCATCAGATCAGACACCTTTACATTCAATCCAGCCCCTATTAGCATGTAATGGCTAGCAGAAGGATTAAATATTTTTGTGACTGCTGCCATATTAAGCTCCTTTTCTATAATAAAGAATTAATTATACATTTTCTAGTATCGAGTAAGCTGCAAGTATAATTTTTACCTGCACCAAGTGTATGCTTTTGTGCTATAGAAGCAGCATTTTTTTCAGATTCAGCTACACTACAAAGAGTTAATACAACAATTAAATTTATTAAATATTACTGGTATTAATTTACCTTAAATCAGTCTCTTCTATTCCAATATCTTTTGTAAAATGTCCTTTGTCCCCTACAGAAATATTAGCTGTATTAAATGGTAGTACAGTATGTGAACTGACAATATCAGGTATAGACTGACCTAATGTATTGAGATATAATAAATTTATTGATCATTGATAGACACACACATACACACACACACTCACCTAACTGGTGCAATATAGCAGTAGCAATATCTGTTAGTGTACGATGTTGTTGGTTTAATAATACATGACATATATTGATAAGATACTGCTCTGGATTAAGAGAGGATTCCAACTGTCTCTCAATGACATTCACAAGTTTGCTAGATTTAGTATATTCATCAACTGCTCCTACAAGCATCTCTTGTCTAAATAGTTTTGGTATTAATCTCGCAGCATGAAGCTCATTTGTTATTTGTAATACATCAACAGAAATAGCATCAGTCAGTTTACTAGAATGAGTCTTTAATATATCCTTTGGATTACCTGCAATATAGTGCATTAAGTTAATGAGCTAGTGTTGTATTATTTAGTGTATACATGTTTACCTGTTATAAGACCAGGGCTAGCATCATTTAGTTTAGCTCCAGCAGACAGTAAACTTAGTACAATGTCCTCATGTCCTCTCTCACAAGCTAACATTAGTGCTGTCTTGCCTTCTTCATTAGTATGATCAATATTAACAGTTTCTAGTTGAAGAAGAAACTCTACTGCTTCATTATTGCCAGCTGTGACTGCCTCAAGGAAAGCTAGTTCAAAGGTGAAGTTCATATTCTCATCTTCTTGAAGGACAGGGTAATCATTAATGTATAAACTAAATATACCAATGAGACGCATAAACTGTAACTTTCCTCCAGTATATTCTATTAGACTATCAGCTGTAAAGTCAAAAATATAGAACTTGATGACAACAGATCCTTTAAAAATTGTTATATGTTTGAACAACGATTGTACAAATCCCTCTGGTAGCAAATTTTCAATTAAAAGTTTCAAACTTCTTAGACTATTACGACACCATGGATTATGAAGCTTTATAATAATATAAGGCATGTTAGTTAGATCTGAAATATGCTCCTGGTATATTTGCATTAATGATGTGTGAAGATGTGCCACATTAGTTGAAGATCGAAATGCATCGGCCTTTTTCTTGTGATTTTGTAGTTCACTCACAATACTCAGCTTCTTTTCACCAAAAGTGACATCACTCAGAAATCTTTGACTCAAAGCTACTATTAAGTCACAGTCAATAAAATCATAGTATGGATGAATAATTTTAAAAGTTTCATTTAACGATGTGTTTGTTAGTCTGTCACTCCAGTTCAAGTATCCCTCAAGCCATCTCGTTAAATTAGTCAGTAGCTTAGAATCTGTGGCTTCTTTTTCATCAAATGCTGTTTGTAATTCCATGACAAGATTAGTAAATGATTCGTTGAGCTCTTTCATTGTCTGTAAAACTTCTTTCTCATCTTCCTTTGTGTTAAACATTATTTCCTTTTTTTGTGTAGTACTCACAGCAGCTCCACTACTAACATTAGGTACTGAAGGGCGTCCTTCAATCATTTCTTTGATATTTTGTGCAAGAGTGTTTTCTCTTCTAATTGTCAATGCAGTAATGACATCACTCCATCTTGCCTCAGGAGAAACAGAAAGCCATTTTGAATACAACTCCCTCTTTCGATTGTTCATTTTGGAGTAATCAGCTTCAATTGTCGATATATCATGTTGTGTTATTCCAGGCAAGCAACAACCAAATGACTGCCAATCAATGAGTGGGTCAAGCCACTGAATTAATAATGAAATATCAGGTCGATCATCAATCAAAGGGCCAGGATTGCATTCTACATCTCCTGATAAGAGGAGGAGCATACGTAGACAAACAATCAAATAGAGATCATTGTAAATTAGGTTAGAACTGCTGCCTCCAGATAAGACTACTGACTGGAGGTAATTTGTATCAGTAACAGTAACACTAGTACAACATTGAACTTGGTAGCAGTTACCTAATAATACAATACCAGTAAATATACAAGTACAAAGTTGCAATTGTTGTTTACCTGTTGGAGGAATAATCAAGATGTGTCTTAACAAAGAGAGACAGTGAAAGAGAAGGACAAGGAGGAGGAAAGTAAGAGCTACTGGTAGTTTAGATGTCTTCTCTCCAGATGTAGTACTGCCTGAAATGCTGTCTACTGCAGCTTTGAATGAGTGAGAGTGGCGGCCATTAGCTGGTCTACTGGAGGCAGCTTGACAGTAGTTCCACAGTCCAATACTTGCTCTCCATTGAGAGACATCAATCATCTTATAAATTATAATGTACGTTGCACCAAAAAAAGTCCAGTTGTTCCTTTATTCAGACTCACTAATGGTTAAATGTACAGTAAAAGTGGGTGGATATGTACTGAACTATCATTGAATTATATTCATGGGTCATTTGGTGTTTTCTCATGAGAGTAGTGATTGTTTGCAAATACTCTACAACAGTTGTTTTTGTTGTGCATGACTAAATTTGGTCAAAATGCTTGACATATACTACTTAAAGTTTTAGAACCTTTATTTGACAACGGCACAACATTAAAAGTTAAAGGAACGAGGAATAGCAGGATAATAATGGGTGTATCAGTGTATGTGTGGTAAACAGAACCTCATGAAAATAGTTACTGGAAGTCTGGAACACACCAATAACACTGAATAACATTGATTTTTTGATATCATAATAACATTCAGTGGTTCCCTCATCTCATTCCCCAGACCCCTACAGTCATTTAGGCTGGGGAATGGTCTGGGCAACAAGACTATAATAGTAGTTCCTTATCCAGTCACTAATGGTAATTTGATAAAAGTGGGTGTAATTAGTGTGAATGAACTGTAATTGAATTATATTCATGGACCGTTATCATTTCCATGTAAAATAACTAGATAGATAGTGTTCCTCTACTACTGTTATCATAGTCATATTTCCATTTTTGACTAAATATGGTCATAATGCTACTCCAAGGATTGAAAGGGAACATTTTGACAAACAGATACCAATCCTGATGAAATGTGTGACATTTTTAATAGAAGCACATTATTGTACAGTGTGAATCAAAGTTAAAAATAATATCTTATCTTCGTCATATTTTCTCTCCTTCTAAATTAGACTAGAATTGTTCAGATCTGTAGATTCCCTCTCTTTCTCTTTCTTTATTTCTTCAGTTTTTGTTGGGTCAGGCACGTTTCATTAATGACTGGTTGCTATGGAAACCATGAGGCAATAATATCTGATATTATCTGTAATAAAAATGAAAAAAATTTAATAGCAAACTTTAATTTGGTGAATTTGAGGTCACATCCATTAAGCATGCACATACTGAAGAAAATCGCCAAATTTCCCCTCCAAAATTACCAGTTATGTAGTTACTATAGTACACAGTGTTAGTGTGTGTGTGTGTGTGTACATTGTCAGTTTGGTTGTGTTTAGCCCAACAGGAATGAGTATATAAATATATAGGAAAATCTCAGTATTGACAATAAAACAATGATAATAATAACAACAATTAATAAAAAGCAATTATATTAATTTGAATGATGGTCACACATGTAATTATAATCACTGTTAGATCTAGAGGGAGTTTAGGAGGCTTTGGTCTCCCATATTTGGTCTAGGCCTCCTGAAGAAAATGCAGACAGCAAGTGTGTGCCATCACTATTACACATACTCGCTGTCAGTACACAATAAAATATTAGCACAAATCATATACCATTGTATTATACAGTATAGACACACATGTACACATACAATGTATATACATGTAATACACAGTACACATGAATGAATGACCATATAATTTAGATTCTAATTATCAGCAGAAGGTGGTTGTTGGTTTAGAAGCTATCATGTATTGATTTCTAGCAGGAGCCCTGTTTCTAGGAAAGATTAACATCTGGTGACTAAAAACACTCCCACCTAACAATCTCATCACCCTGCCAGATTCACCCACAACCAATTATTAGTATATACTAGTGAACAATAAAGAATAAGTTTCAGTCACTTATAAATTTGGTCTCTACATTACAATATAATACTACACTCATTCTAACAATGAATGTTTCTATAAACTATCAATAACTCATAATAATAGAGACAAATACAGTTACATGCATGTATCTGTGGATAAAACAGCAATCAAATACTCTAAAGTATCTTTGACATAATCATGTACATGAATCTTATCATGTCTACATTAAAAAGGGGACAGGCAGTCGTATGTACAATGCAATTGCTGTTTATTATAAGAATTAACAATTTACTATTGAATTGTAAATGGCCGGGCCTCAGTATACTAAGGATATACTGCTCAGTATACAGCAGTATACTCTCCCAATGCCAAAAAAACAGAGAAATAAAATACACCGTGTAGTACATCGTACCAGCAGTTTGTGTGAACCAGTATAAAATTATATTCTTGTCAATGTATAGTAGACCATACAAGCACAAGAACTACAGCATAATGAACAAATTCAAATGCATATTTATGATGATAACATATCTTATACTACTAATATTAGGTGACTCACCAATTTAATTTAATTAGATCAAGTGACTTGTGCTCCTACAACAAGTGATTCACCAAAGCCGTACAAACTTTAAATTAGCTTGTTCCATCCCTCATGATGGAAAAGGGGTTTAGCATCTAGCTACCTCAATAAATCTATAAATATTATTAATAATACAAAATAAAACAAATCTTATGCACTCAGAACCAAAATCACACACACAATAGATATAAAAGACTATATTACACATGCATTAATTATTAATCAATAATATTTACTGTTTTCTGCTTGTTCATATTCTCCTCTTTTTTAATTTTCGGAGCTCTTTTAGTTTTTGCTTTTCAGTTCTCACTACTTGATTCATAGATATTAGATTGAATTGACGGAACTCCACCCACAAGCTAGGCAAACCACACCTATTTTATTTTCAAGTTTTTAACCCTCAATATGGCTGCTCATTTAAAGGGTAAATTTTGAAATACCATTTTATCTATCATTATTTTAAGGGTTTTTATTATAGGTAATAACTAATTTTTTGTTACCTTGTTTGTTATTGATCCACTGAAAAATAATATGCAATTGGAACAATGACTGGTAAACAATAATTAGTAATTTTTACATGGGGGTGGTTAAAATGATGGGTTACATGCTTGTTACATCATACAATCATCAATGGTCAATTTATTACTGAAGATCATGTACACAATGAATTTAGATATTGTAATTTTTGACACAATTTCTTTACACATACATGTACATGTACATGTGTACATGTAATACACATACATAATTATACTGTTTATTCCTTTCCATTTTTTAATGTTTTTTTTTCATTTTACATTGTTAGTTGGAGGCTAAAAGAAAAGCTGCTGTTAAGGAGATATTGTTCAAAGCTAAACAAGACAAGAGGTAGCAGCTGCTTCAGGAGAGAGCGAGAGAGAATTACGAGAAACACTATCAGATCTGTCGCTCTATCATACTCCAAATGGTTGACCTAAGCACAAAGATTGGAGAATATAGGGAACTCACCCAATGGTATGTACATGTACATGGAGAACCAAATAGAAGCTGTTATACATGCATACATGTACATGGTAGATGTACATGTAGCTATATGATAATTATACGTGTACATGTACATGTACATGTTTAAGTCTTTTTCTATTTTACATTTCCCCCTCTATCTCACCCACTAGTGCTATACTAGTTAAGATGATACGTGATTGGAAACTATTGTTTCTATTCAATAAACCACTTTATGAGGACAGTGGTCTTGTAACTGCTACTGAAGAGGAAGAAGGAGAGAAAGGGGAAGGAGAGAGAGAGAAAGGAGGAGAGGGAGAGAGCATCAGTCTCCAATCTACTAGTACAGTTGATGATAAAAATGCAGAAGCTGATGATATACTTGATGATGCTGATTTACAAGAATATCTAGTAATTTTACATGTACATGTACATCTATTTTACTCATACATGTACATGTACATGTACAGTACATTGAATCATTGTTTCCCACAAAGCATGCTAAGTGAGCTAAACAGCATGAGCTTCATGAGCTGACAAGCACTACAATACAGTACATGGCATTTGGAGCAACTTTAAAAATTCATAAAAAATCCAAACTTTATTGGAATCAGTTCAAACTTTCCATGCAGCTTAAGAACATGTATATATATCAGAAAAAATTATAAAAATGAAGAATTCTCTCCTAGCCATTTTTGATGAAATTTGGCCTGACACCAAGGCTATAGCCTTGGATCATTTGCCCGATTTTTGAGCAACTTTAAAAATTCATAAAAAATCCAAACTTCATTGGAATCAGTTCAAACTTTCTACGCAGTATAACTATAAGAACATGTATATGTATTAGAAAAAAATTATTAAAATGAAAAACTCTCTCCTTGTGAATTTTCTACCCTGTACTATAGTAGCTGCAGGTTCTATGGCCCAAATTTTGAGCAACTTGACAACTGATTGACTGAAATTACACATGTACATGTATCTTTTGAATAATAAAATTATATTATTTATTTTTATACAGCAAGTAACTAACGAGTGGTCCAGTGACAGTACTGAGTGTCCTCATCCTCCTAATATGGTGTTGTCTCATATTATGTATCGACTCATTGAACTAGTCAAACCACCTCAAGTAAGAAATACATGTATTACATGTACATGTACATGTACAGTACAATGGTATCTCATGTACATGTATATACACTGTACATGTACTGTACATTGTTTTTCATCATGTTTTTTTCTCTTTCTTTAGCCTCCTTCCAATCCACCGTCACTGCCTAAGTTTTATCTAAGAGGATCATTCGTTGGTCTCCCATTCACTAGAAAAACTTCATCACTTAAATACATCAATGAAAGTACGACTACACATACATATGTATATGTACATGTATGTGTACATGTACATATACATGTATAAACACATTATACATTGCTATTGGTATATTGGACAACTACTGTACATGTACATGTACATATACATGTACATACTGTATGAGCTTCATTGCATTATTGATAAAGTAATAAAATATTGACAAAAAAATTATTTTAAATTTTTTATCAAATATTAATTAATTTATATTTGATATTATCAATATCAATATTATCAATTTATTGCTATTTATCAATTTATTACTGAATCGGGCCAACGACCAAAGGCTATAGCCTTTGATCTTGGGCCAAATTTTGTCAAAAATGACTAGAAGAGAATTCTCCATTTTTATAATTTTTTTGATACATATACATGTTTTTATGTTGTGTGGAAATTTTGAGCTGATTTTGATCAAAATTAGATTTTTAATGAATTTTTAAAGTTGTTCAAAAATCGGGCCAACGACCAAAGGCTATAGCCTTTGGTTGTTGGCCCAATTTTGGGCTAAATTTTGTCAAAAATGATTAGAAGAGAATTCTCCATTTCTATAATATTCTCTAATACATACATGTTCTTATGCTGTGTATCAAGTTTGAGCTGATTTTGATCAAATTTGGATTTTTTATGAAATTTTAAAGTTGCCAAAAATTGGGCCGCCAAAGCAATTCAGCTAACACTCATGTGCTGCTCACGAAGATAAATATTTCATTATCAAGTGATAATTAGTCAAAGACAAAGCAAAAGGACCTACCATATAGTACTTTATTTTGGCGATTTGGCTGTAAAATTATAATTGGTGGTTTTTAATTTGGCGATTTGTGTACACGTGCATTACTGAGCATACGCATTAATGATTGGCGGTTTTAATATTGGGAATTCTGCTTGCAAATCGCTAATTGCCAAAATAAATATCTGCCAAATTAAAGCACTATATGGTATGTCCTGTTGTGTATTTAGTTCACTCATTGAAAATTAAAGTGTCCAATGTCAATTTTAATAAATTGTTCTTTTAAGGTATTATTCTATGACTAAGAAATTGACCTGATTTACATTAAAACTTGAAAGACACCTGTGTCATCTTTACTTGCTTGCAGGTAGTCATTACAAGTGAGTTCATAATGTTTTTCAATAATACATGTACATGTTTAATTATGCATGTAGGTGACTAGCATTTACATGCATGTTACCTACCTTAGAGTGACTTTTAATTGCGGGTACTAAATTTTGCGATTTTAGCACAAAGTAGATTTTGCTGGTATTAAAAATTGCGATTAAGTAATTATTACTAATAGTTATATGGCATCATGATGTCATTATTAATAATTGCACGTATTAATAATTGTGATTTTTAACCCAAACGCAAAATTCGCAATTAATAGTACCCGCATTTAAAAGTAACCTTAAGGTAATTTTATTTCTTTTTAATTCTTATTTCTAGGTCAGTCTTTAATACTGGATAAATGGCATTCAAAAACTGACTCGTTTTAACTGTAGACGTGCAACACACTTCTATGCTTTCAGTTTCAAAGAATTTGCAGTTGAGAGTCAATGCGGGGCAAAGAAGAGCTGGACAAGGAATTGCTGGATCACTTTCCTTCTCAACAAGTATTATAACTATTCGACTAGTAAAATCTCTTATTGAACGTACACAAAATTTTTTGATTAAAAGATAATTCTTTTTTAAAACTAAAATAACTTGTTTAAAATGAAAATGATAGGTTTCTAATTCCTTCTTAACTATCTGAGGTAATAATAATAGTAAATTATTACTTTGTATTGTAATTGACCCCATGTCTGTATCTCACACACTAGTTATTCTTTGTTTTTACTATCTCACTCACTAGTTACTAACAGCAGTGTTTAATTCTTCTACATGTATTTTAAGTTTCAATTAATTTTATTAAATTAACGTCCACTATTGATAGTGGTTTGCCTGGTTGCTCATTTCTCCGTCTCTCAATCAATGTCATCTCTTGAT
>NW_003547930.1:0-12389 GCF_000090795.2 Amphimedon queenslandica | reverse complement strand
TAAATGTTCTTAATGTAAGGAGTGGTATCACGTAGAGTGTGAACAAATACCAGAAGATGTTTGGACTGATAAGGACTACGTTTGGTCATGTAATTGTTGTAAAAGTTGCATGAAGACAATTATTGTGCGATAATGAAATGTATTATTATTATTATTATTAATACTGAGTGCTAAGTAAATTTTCCTTATCAAAATAGTCTATATGTGCATAATATTATGATCCTAGGATAAAATATTTCAGATACAATTTGTCCTAGGACAAAAATATTTCATATATTATTTTGTCCTAGGACAAAAAAATTAGTCCTATGGTAGGACAATAAAAGCTTGCCTAGGACAAAATATTTCTGAAAAATTTTGTCCTAGGACAAAATATTTCTGAAAGATTTTGTCCTAGGATAAAATATTTTGTCTCATGGGACAAAATTTGGGTGGGACAGATTTTTCTGTGACAGAACAACTTGGGACACTGAGTTGAATTTGCCCAGGAGGCGTGACACGTCCAGCCCTGTAGGTGTGGCTGTTTAATCTTTGATGATCTTGGTCGCCTCTTGTCTCAGTTTCCTAATCTTGTGACCAGGTAGCTTTAGCTCCATGGTCCGTGAATCTACCACCATCCCAAGAAATTCTATCTCCTGGGTTGGTGTAGTAACCGTCTTTTCTGAGTCGATTATGAACCTCAGATTCTCTAATAGATATGTAAGACCTTCTGTATGGTTCCGTGCCATCTCCTCCGTCTCTGCCAAGGTGAGAATGTCGTCTATATATGCCACAAGTCTCACCCCCAGCTCGTTGAGCAGGGTTATTGCTGGATTCAGGGTCTTGGTAAAGAACCAGGGAGCACAAGACAGGCCGAAAGGCAGGCATGTGAATTGGTAAAGAGGGTCTTGTATGGAGAAGCGTAGCGCTTGTCTGATGGAACTTTGGATGGGGATTGTGAAGTAAGCGTCCTTCAGATCCAGCTTGGTCATCCAATTGTTCCTTCTGAGCAGGTCTCTGAGTGTATGTAGTCCCTCCATCTTGAAGTGTTGAGGGGCTACAAACTCATTGAGACTCTATAGGCTTATCACTGGCCTCATTCCACCGTCCTTTTTGGAGACTAGGAAGAGGCTCGAGTAAAACCCTTTGTCTGCTTTCCGAGGAGCTAGTTCTTCTATTGCTCCCTTGGATAGCAGCTTTTGCACTTCCTCCTGTAAGAGGCTCTGCTCTGGTGAAGTCAGTGCCACTCCCCATTGTGGAGGTGGCCTTTCCGTGGGTTCTGAGAGGAACTCTATCCTGTAACCCTGGACAGTGTTGAGTACCCAGTCCTCTTGGGTTACTCTTCGCTAATTTGCATGGAATAATGCTAATCTCCCTGCAATAGTCTGGCTCTGTGTGTCTACCACCTGCAGTGGTAAGATCCCCCTTTTGACCAATATATTTTTTTATACTCTAGTAACAAATGGCATGTGTGCGTGCACTCATTAGTTGGTCTTTGGAAGGAGTTACTTGCGTGTCAACAGGGCTGCTTGCCCTTTTTTGACCAATAAGATTTCCCTCCTCAGTTTGTCGAGCCACCTCCTCTTTGGGGGACAGTGGGACGGCTCCATCGAAAAAACTGTTTGTTTTGAGGGGGTTTAAAAGAGGAAAGAATCTTTAAAGACTCTGCTCTGTTCTTTATTTTGGGTTCAAAGTCCTTCCCAAACAGGTATGGGGCAGCATTGGAGAATATACCCTCCTCCGCAAGATCTTGGATCTTAGGGTTGATCGCTTTCAAGATTTTCCTTCTTCTCAAACGAGATACTTGAGCAGAAGCATTGCCCAGTAGCTGGATTGCAGTAGTCAGCGCAGCCTTGAACTGCTTGGTAGACAGCTCCTCCCAATCCTGTTTGATGTCCTTCAGCATAGCCAGAAGGGGAGCAGCTGGATCATGTATAAAAGCTTGCAGGCAGCCATCTGTATCCTTGGCTTTCTTCTTTACAGCTGTAGATTTGAACACTGAATCCAGCCTCTTTGTGAAAAAAAACCACCACTGCCGACTTGCTGTGCTCTGACAGCTTGGCAGGGTTTGACAAGGCATCATTCATCTCGTCCCAGTTTCTTACTTGGCAACTGGGGGACGGTGATCGGCACCTATCCGCCCAGCAAGAACCCGAGTTTTCTGCACTCAGTTCTTCCAGTGCTTTAACTCGACTCTCCATCGAGGAGAGCGAGGACTGGATCTTGCCCAGTTGCAGCATGACGCTGTCGTGGGCAGCCAAGTTAGAGACACTGTTGGCGCTCTGGCCAATGGTGTCTCTATCCTCACCAAGGTCGGGTAGTGAGCTCTGCTCATCCCCGTCCTTGGTAAAACATAAAAAATGGAAGAGGGAATTCTGTCCCTGTCCATCCAACATCTCATGTTGGGAGTCATAGTCTTCCTCAGAACTAGAATCCGACATAACGATCAGTAGACATAAAACGATTAAAATAAACAATAGCTTGTCTTCTAGAGTTAGAAAAAAGGCCAACGTGGTCACATCGGTTTGGGGGTTATATAGAACCTTGAGACCCCACCTATAGGTGGAGTGAGTTACCGCAAACATTTCAATTTTACTACAAACTGACTAAAATTTTAGGAAACTAGGCCAAACACCATTGATATGTGAGACTGAGCCTTCTCAAATATAAATATGATACAGCATTAAAGTATTTTAAAATACAACAAACAAAATACTATGTACCTTAATGCTGAAAATTAAAGTTTATGACATACAACATTTTAATTATAAACACATATACACAATAAATGAAGACTATCACTTTAGTTATTATTAATAAACATAATTTGCAATTGTAAAAATGAATACAAAAATTCATTAGCAAATTAAAAGCATTTGCATTTGTAACTTACTACATGTGCAATTGCTGTTTTTGCACAGTATTTTTAAAAACTTTTATTGACCAAAATCTTAGCTCATAATTTGATCACTTGACCAAAATGATGTTTTGTTTTACCTCCTATTGTCCAAAAAATTTTTCACTGATACCGTATAGCCCAAAAGTTTTTAGGGCTATAAATTTGGAAAATTTGGCAATTTTTGAAGATTCACAAAAATTGTAAAAACACCAAAAATCAAATTATTAGGGCACAAGATGGCAAATGGTATAAATTTGCAAAAATTAAATCTGCAAAATAGATTTCAAAGCAAATTTGCAAAATTTACAGCCTTCAAAAATTTGCAATATATAGCATGAGCTTTCATAATACTATATTATAGCTGAAAACTTTAAAAAAATTTTGTGGTTTAGGCCTGAAATGCAAATTTTTTTAATTGCCAATTTCCTGTAGAGGGTTTAATTAAGTAACAGTGACACATATATCTTAAAATAAACATGGCAAAATTGAGCATTTTTTACTGAAAAAAGCTAGGCCCATACAACAGTTGTCACTTAATACAACATTGTCGTTCTCTAAAGGAGAGCAGTTTTCATACTTGGAAGAATAAGTACAAAAATCACTGAAAAGGTCATGATAAAGTCATCAAGATGCTTCCAATGAAGAAGACAGATCACCTATTCTCAGTGATGTGCATGCAGGTATTTGTACTTTAAAAAAGTACATTACAAGCTAATTTTTCATTATAATTACTTCAATAGCCATATTCTGTTCCATGGATATTGTCAAACATCATACGATAGTAACCTTCTTCACTGCAAACGCAGATGCATCTCAATACCTAAAAGCTGGGCAAAGTATTTTATAAATTGTATAAATTTTATTAAGTGTGGGCAAGTACAGTAGCAAAAGTCTGACACATAAAGGAAAAAGCTATTGAACAAGATAGTTCATCTGGAAGCAAAGAGCAAGCTCCGAGTCATTATGGCAAGAAAGCAAAGTCTAGCATTTGTAGTGACTGCTGCAAAAAGGTGGGACACATGATAAAGGACTCTCATGAGCAATTAAAGAATGAGAAAGAAAAGAAACCAGTTCAACCTCAACTAAGTGGATTGAAAGAAAAATGAGCTAATGTGAGTCTCTTAGCTACATATGCTTTAGCCACTAGTAGACTAAATCAGAGAAACAGCTGGATTGTAGACCCTGTCACATATGTTGTAACAAGGTGTTTGATGGATGAGTTCAGTAGAAATAACTCTTAATTACACTCCTTGTCTGCCACCATGTTAGCCCACTATTAGCCAGTTTTTGTCTTTTCTACTAAATCTGAGGGATTATTGGGATATTTTTTACAGTTTGCATCTTGTGGTAAGTATTGTATTTATCACTTACTGTTGTAAAATAAGCTTCTATTGGATTGGCTATACAATAGTTATGCTATACACAAAAATTTCTACTCATTTTTTGCCTTGTCTCACTTTGGAATTGATGCTGTTACCAGGGGCGGATCCAGGGGGAAATTAGGAATGGTTTCCTGAAGGAGAATAGACACTGTCTGACTCTCATCAGGGTCTATCAGTAATGTATTATAGAACTGAAACTAACCTGTAACTCTTAGGACCTTACAAAAGCTATCTAATCTTAACTGCCCAGCAGCTGGATGTTTTCTTTTCATAGCCATCTTTAAACTAACAATGCAACGCCACGCCCAACCACGTGTTGTCTATTTTAAATAGTTTCCTGAAACCTTGGAAATCCCCCTGGATCCGCCTCTGGTTACAACGAGGGGTTCGCAACGGGACGAAAATCTCTACGAGATTACAAAAATTACCAGTATTACCAATTGATTACTGGATTACCAGGAGAATTCCAAGATTATGAGTGGATTACCAAGATTATAGGTAGATTCTTTGGATTACCAGGGATTACAAGCTGGATTACTTGGATTACCAAGGATTACAAGCTGGATTACTTGGATTACCAAGGATTACAAGTTGATAGTGCTGGGCGATATATCAAAACTCACGATATTTAATCGATATAATGTGGTATCGATACTTATCAATATCGGAAAAATTTGAAGAAAATATCGATAACGAGGCCACGCCTACAAAATGGTTACATAACCTTAATAAATGGTTAATTAACTATAGGAGTAACATCTCGAAAATTACTAAAATGTATTTTCTTGGAAAGTAGATGAAGTAGCTGAAGTATATGAAGCCAAAGAAGGTTTTTATAATGCTTTTCAATAATAATTGTTCTCAGAAATAGCTTTATTTAGCCATTTTAGTAATATTAAAGTTAATGGGTGTGGCTTAATAACTTATCGATAAAAAATATCGATATCCTCATTTTTAGGCAATATCGTATCATATCGTATCGTTTCAAAATTTTCAATATCGCCCAGCACTACAAGTTGATTAATTTGGTTTTGAGCCACACCTTATTAATTAATAATGGGTGTGGTTTTAATAACTTTTTATAAAACCAAGGGGTGGGGTTTTAATTTTGGATACTCAAAATTATTATTAGGATTTTTCAGTAAATTTGTTAAATCCTGGATTACAGATTACTGAATTCTTCCAAGATTACTGGATTATTCCAAGATTATCTTTTGGATTACTGGATTACCAAAGAGTTTCTACGAGATTACAAGCCCGTTGCGAACCCCTCGGGTTACAACCTAAATGGTTCAGCCCGTTGCTTAAGACAAGCTTTATTCTCCACCTTTTGAGACAAAATGACTTGCAGCCTCATACATTTTCGTCTCCTGCTGTTTTGAAGGATTTGTTTGAAATAAAAATTTTAATTTTGTTTAAAGATAATATTGGTATATTAATTGATTCAATGATAATTGTTGCTATTATTTGTTTCTGTTTTTAATAATGGCTATTTTGTTTTTAATTTTGCAGCACTTTACAGTAGTGTAGGTCTATAATTTTTGAATGACTATTCATAACTATTATAATAATAATATGCAGAGTGTGTCACTGTTTCCAATGCCATCAACGTACATGTAGTCTCTAATACCTATGAATAAACTGTCTTCCATCAATGAAGCACAATCTAGTTCTGAAACAGATAATAAGAAAGATCGATGGACAAAGAGATAAAGTTGTTTAAGGCTAATGATGTTCATGATCTTGTTGAATTACTAAAAAAATCATTGAAAGCAAATGAATAATAAAGTATGAAAGCAATGCTGATGGCTTTGTTGAAAAATACAAGGCCAAAATATAGTAGCTCAAGGGTTTTCTTGATCTCATGGATGAGACTATGACAAGAGGTTTTGTTCACTTCTTCCTTTGAGTCAATTGGTTCTGTCATAGTAGTAGCTGTATAAAATGAACTAATACTTTATCGGATGGATGCTCTTCTGTGTTTCTGAATGAAACTTTAGTGGAAGAAGTATTCATGCAACAGCCAAGGGTTTCAAATCAGAAGGAGAGACACAGCTGGTTTGCAAGCTGAAATGAAGTTTCCATGGATTGAAGCAAGCTCCCAGGTGTTGACAAACACTGCTCTTGATACTTTCCTAAGAGAATTGGGTTTCAATCATTCATCTAGTAATACCTGTCAATACATCAAACTGGTAAAAAGGTGGTTATAGTGGAAGTATGTTCATGAAAATATCATGAACTAGCAAAAGAGCAGAAAAAATAAAGAACATGTTATGTTCAAGTTTTGATATAAAAGATGTGGAAGTTGCAAATTATACTGCTAAGATTATTAAGAGTATTTGAATGAAGGGTACCAAATCAATTGCTATAATAATTAATCCCGCTGTCACATTATATTTAAAACTCAAGGAGATGAATTAACAAATGTAAATTCATACCAGTCAGCAGTAGGTAGTCTCCAATATCTCTCCACAATGACATGCCTTGATATCACATAAATCGTCTCTAATGTGAATAAATTTCTATATACATGTAAGCCCACAAAAAAGTACTGGACAGCAGTGAAGAAAATAATAGGGTATGTAAAGAGAACTATAAATTATAGCCTACATAAAGTATTCCTTGTCAAAAGTTATTAGCTACTCTGGTTCAGTTTTTTGCTGGAGATCAAAATGAATGCAAATCAACACCAGAGTAATCAATTTGGTAACACTAGAATTAGCTGAAAAAGCAAGAAACAAACAAGTACTGCTTTATCCACAGCAGCAGTAAAATATATACATGTAGCTCTGTCTCAAGTAGCTCAAGAGGCAATATGGCTTAGGCAACTATCCTCAGATCCCCAAGTAAACGTTATAACACCCCCACTAGGGATACATTGCATTTGTATGACCGAGCCCGAGGGTGAGGTCATACAAATTTGATGTATCCCGCAGCGGGGGTGTTATCAACATATTTGTGTGATAATGAGTGGGCGTATCAAAGGCGCGCACCAATGCGCATGCTCAGTAGCACTACACCACGTGGTAAAATGAAAGCAATGGAGGACAGGAGGCTCAGAAAAAGGTACTTTATCAATAGATTTAGGCTTTAGGTTGACATATCTAATCTATTTTCAGGCTATAGTATCTGGAAGAGTATAATCTAGGTCAGGAACAGAAATCCCGCGCTTCCTAAAGGGCCCGTGTATCGATCTTACCTCCCCTGGCCATCTTATTTAGCCATTCAGGTTGAGACAACCATTGATTTGAACACAAAAGGAGAGCAGTGAACTCTACCTGCATAGATTATTGGTCTGTGCCTCGATCTAAAGTCGTCTGGACTCCGGAAACTTCCTATTTCCTGGCTTTGTACCTGTCGGTTCCCACCGCGAGCTCCCAGACCAATGCCCAGACTTCATTGACAGTTGAATTGAATTCCAGCTTATTTAGCTGTCCAATATGTTGCTTTGTATATTTATTTTATAAAAAATTTTCTGTCAAAACCACAGGGATACAAATAAAACCACAGGGATACATCACATTTGTAGCATAGGCGGTGCCTTTGATATGCCCACTTACTATTATACAATGTTTACTTGTAGAACTATATGAGGATAAGCAACTTGTAGGAATTAGCATAGGGCAATTCTCAGCACATAGAATAGAAATAAAGCATCATTTCATTTATGAGGGAATTAATAAGCTGATATGTTAACAAAAGGTTTAAGAAAAGAGAAATAGAGGATATGCGTGCTAAGTATATTCATAGCTTTTAAGTACCGTATATCCAACCCACACAGTAAATTGGCCGCCATGTTGGACGTCAAGTTTATTAAGAGTTCAATGGGGGAAAACACATTTTCTTGCCTTGCTACGTTCTTGAGGCCTTTTTCGGAAGCTTAGAAAGCATACTGAGGATCTAATGGGGTCTAGTAGTCACCTGAAAGATTGCTATCAAGAAATACAGAGCGGTTTTCTGGTACCAAGCCTTTTTCTATCATTTCTCCATTGCTGCCAATGGAAAGTTGACGTCCAACGAACTAATTTTTTTTCTTGAAAGTTATTACGGTATGCAATGAATACATTTATTTTGCAATGAATATACTTAGCACGCATATCCTCTATTTGTTTGTGTAAATTGAGAGCTAGCAGGAATGGCACAATGATTTGACAGTGACTAATATGTATGCACTGTTAAATGATTATTAGTGCCTTTGATTGTATTCATGTGGTTTGTGCTCTGTAATCTACATGAATAGTGTTTATTTGTTTTGTACTAGTATTATAATTGCCATTTCTCCTTTTGATTCAGTTCCCTGTGATTCTTCTCCCTCTAAATTTACTCGTAAGATAACCAGTTCATTTATAGCAGCTATTTGCTTACTCTTTGCTTCAGACTTTCACATTGTGTGTTGAAATAATGACATTAATATGCAGGAGCCAGGTTAGCAACAAAGATAAAGCAGCAAGTTCCAGAAGCAGTCTCACTTCATTGTTTTGCAAAGTTTACAGGATGCAGGGTGCCACCTTCCACTTCTTTGTAATAGACAAGATGGTATAAAATTAAGACAAGGTCTTGTTCTTTACATTAATAAAATCTTTGATGCAAGTTGAAGCTGCATAGTAAACTAAACAGTGCATGTATTTTCCATTTTTCCAGAGTATTTTAGGAAGCACTTAGAGTCTATTTTTTTCATTTTTCCAGAAAGCCTAATTACTAGTGGTATAGCCATGCAGGGTCTTGATACCCAGGGTCAGAAGAAACATGTGGCAAAGCTGAAAACTTTTGTGCTAATATCATGATATTTATGACCGTCATTATCTATTAAAGTTGTTAAAATTGCTGCATTGAAGTAGTCTGCACAAGATTGCTGACCTGGGGGTGAAGCCCCCAGGTCATTCCTATAATTGATTTACTGCTGCACTATCTACATTATATATTAATAAGCCTTAGCAACCACCCACCCACATTCTTTACGTAAGTTGGTGTGGCCATGACAAACAAAATGGCAGCTTACACACAGGACAAAGTCATGAGCTTTCGAGCAGCAAGAGAACATAGAGATACTGTCTAAAGACTTCTTGAAAAGCATTTGCAAGTAGAGAGAACCTCTATAAGGCTTAATAAGTACCCAGATATGAATGCAAGGTGGTGAAATCAATTATAGGAATATTTTTACACTGTTATGCTTGTTTCAATTTTTAGTGGAGATTCCGAAAATAATATTAATAACAATCATATTAGGGAAATTCATTTTTATTGAATAGTAACAATTTATAATTGATCTTTCAATTGCTAATTAATTTGATCTGACCATGCCTGGGTGTAGCTAAACCACTGTAGTGGAGTCGTTACAATATAGGCATAACAAACATGGGTGCCTATATTACACACTTGTATATAGAGACAATGCATATCATTTACATGTCATAGACTCACCTAGATTTTGCAACATAGATTTTGCAAGATCTTCTAGACTTCTGGAGTGTTGATTTATCAGTACTTCACAAAAAGTAATTAGATACTGTCTAGAACGAAGAGAATCTTCCAAACCTCCCAAACCTTCCAGTTGTCCTTCAACAGCAGCGATTAGTTTGCTAGCTTTAGTGTAAGGTTCTGCAGTTACATGCATTTCATTTTTGGCTTGTTGTGGTATCAGTTCCTTGGCATACAATTCATCAGCTATTTTTACAATATTAGCAGACATTGCAGCAATAAGTTTTGCTGATTTACGCTTCAGTATATCTAAAATGGAAAAAGTTTCACATATGTTCAGTTGGACTAATATAAATACACTATTTACCAGTTGCACATGGTCCCGGATTGAGTTCAATATCTCCTGCTAAAAGGAGAAGTAGAAAAACAATAAGATGATAACAAACATTCTGATTAGATTCAGTGTATATTTCTAAATACAAAGTTGTAGACTGTTGTACATTTACTTCATTGACACCTATCAAAATGCAAATAAATTACATAGGAATGAAGATTGCTATACCTTTGGATAGGCTCAGGTTATATAACAACTGATTCATCAAAAATGCAGCGAAAAAAATAATTAAAACACAAAGAAGCAACATTTTTGAGAGTCTTCGCATTTTTTCTTTCTTTGGCTCTATAGATCTGCATGAGTACTGGGAAGCTTTAGCTGGTCTACCAGAAGCAGCTTGGCAACAGTTCCATAAGCCAATCCTGGCTCTCCAATGAGAGAGATCAATCATCTCACACTAAAAGATCATAATAATATGTTGTAACCAACAATAATTTGTTAACAATAAAAAAATGTGCGTAATAATTGCAAAATAATAGTTACTGATGTTATACCGTACTCGACTACTCGCCCTGATTAACACACCCTTCTAATTATTACACTTCTATACACACACACACAGCTTCCACTATAAAAACTTTTGATTAAGTGCACCTCCTGGTCAAGATTTTAGAGGTTCATTAATTGTAATTAGAAAGTCACATATTGTTTACAGGTGTATTGTGTACTTTGCTATGCACCTCTCTAAACAAGCACCTCCTGCCTCCTGGAGCATTTCATAAATGTTCCTATCTATCAAGAGGCCAAGGTGCGTTAATTGGAGTGAGTACAGTATCAATAAAAGATGTACATGTATGTATATAGTGTATTGTACTCTGTCTAAAGTACAGGCTTTCATAAAAAAGGAGTAATAAAAGGCTAAAGAGTGAAAGTTAGTTATACCGTACAACATAATTCATTGGCAGAGAATTAACATTGGTGACAGGTGGTTCTAGTGAAGAAATCGCCAATATCAAATCTGCCATTTTGTTTCAATCTGAGCATGCTCAATGGCACATGGCACAAAATTGCCAATATAAAATTCACCAAATATTACTCACACATAAGGTAGTTTAGACAGAACTTACAGAAGTGGCTTCAAATGTGGTTGTGTGTTATTATAAAATAATAACCCAGTGATTGCAGGTGCAAACTTCTCAATGATAAACAACATTGCAGTAAAAATCAATTTCTGCAATACCTCATTACCTATGACACATACACTGTACAATGTATACTGGCCCTTAAAATTTTAAATGCTCCAAAATTACCTACTATATAGCACAGTAAGCACTATAACACTGTATTAAGATTTGCAAACTGATAATACAAGTTAGCCACTAGGCCTACATGCACATGATAATGACACATCAAAACCAAGTGTTTGTTAAAAGCATACTGAGATTTGTACAGTTCACAAAATTGTCCTCATTGGCATGCACATTGTCTTAGCTCTTAGTACAACGAGTACGAAAGTTTTTTAAGGCAAGATAATTTGTTATTCCCTTTATAGTAATGGTTACTTTAAAATCACATGATCAAGTACCGCATGGTTCTTTGACAGAAGTTTTTTAGCCCAGGCTAATTAATTCATAAAACTAAAGGAACATGACACCTTGATGCTTACACTAACATTGTGCATTATAACAAGAGTGGATAATTCAGATCAATGTCTGCCATTATAGCTCAGTCATTAGTTACCATGATTGTACATGTATATTTGCATAATAGATTGGTCATAGAAAAATATAGCACTGTAATTACTGTAATATCATTTATTAACATTCACACTTTGTTGTACAGTGCACAAGATTACATTTTTACAACAAGAAAAAGGTTATTTCTATCGTATGAGGTATCAGTGGTTACTTACGAGTGATCTTGTTCCACACAGCCTTGATTATTAGTGGAAAGTTTTTATTCTCTTTTGAAACCTGAGGCAATTACAACAGAGAGAACTACTGAGGCATTTACCCAGAAACCAGGCCGGTCTACAGCAAAATTGGGAGGGGGCGGGGGCGGGCATGTCACGCAGTGCAGTGCAGGCCTGAGACCCTCCCCTTGGCTTAGCCTGTCCTTAGTTGTATCACAACATGCTGGATGACTGCAAATGCATTGCATAAAATTACATAGCTCAGAGGTATGCCCTCCTTGCAGACTCCTTAAATACTGATGTGTTTAACCCTAAATATCATGAAATAACATGAACATGTATACTATTTTATTTAATGAAATTGTACTAATTTGTAGTAATGGTAAGCTTATACCAGTAGTACACAATTTCATGCTTCTAAGTGCTTGCCCTGACTGTGCATAAATAAATGAATGAGTATAATTT
>NW_003547917.1:0-12570 GCF_000090795.2 Amphimedon queenslandica | reverse complement strand
CTTCTGATTGCTCCTTAAAGCACTGGAAACTGCTGAAATCATGATAAGGGGGCTAGATAACTTTGTTAAGAGGCTTGGTAGTGATGCAAGAGTCCAGGAGTTCAGTAATTTTTTCTGAGCCCAGCCCTGAGGGGGGTGCTCAAGCCCCCTCAGCCCCCCCCCCTAAATACGCCTCTGGCTACTACTAATATAAGTTTACTAACTTTGTTAGCTTCAAGCATTTTACGATTAAGCTCATCATATTTAAGTTGAAGTCCATCACATTTAAGTTGTAGTTCCTTACACTTTTCCCTCTCTTCTTCTAACTCTGACTGAAGTTTTTGCGTTGAATGCTTCTCTTCATGAAGCTCTTGAGTGAGCTTTGATGCCTACATGTAGCAAACACCCTTTGTAACAATCAAGCTTGTACTTGTACAATTTCTGGAATTATAGGACAAATGCTATCAGTATTGTTATTGTAATTTGTGGCTTAGATAGCATAAAATAATGATACCAGTCACATGAGTATGAACTAACCTGAGTTTGTAGCTGATCTTTTACACTTGCAAGAGATTGCATGTGCTCTGCCTCCTATATAGTGCATACAACATGATGTAACAGTATAGCAATGCTTTTAGTTACAATACATTTATTATCATTTTGTGGTATAAAGATAATGGCATTATATCACTCACATGAGTATCAACTAACCTGAGTTTGTAGTTGCCCCTTTAGTTTGTCACATTCTCTACTGTAAGCATTAACTTGAGTTATGAGGATTTGCTTTTCTTCATCTTCTGACTCATCTGCTTCTGATCCTTTACTTATTTTCCTAAGTTTCCTAGCTAATTTATTTCTTTCACTTGCTATCCTGTCTCTGTCCTCTGTTAATCTATTGTTTTCATCAGTAAGTCTATTTCTTTCCTCGAACAATTTTTTCTTATCGTCTTTCAATCTTTTCTTATCCCCGGTCAATCTTTTCTCTTCCTCTGTCAATTTTTTCTTATCCTCTGTCAATCTTGATACCTACATGTATAAATAAATAAAGGTAAAACTATCATTATTTCCCATAACAAAAGGTTAAGAATAACTTAGGATCTAATTCTTAATATTTGATCTCATATAGCAACAAGGGAAAAGGTCAAAGTGAATGATGTATTTATGCATCATGTGACATACCATACCTCAATGGTAAGATTAGAGATCTGCTCTGTCAGCTCAATTATTTTATATTTAGCTTCAAATAGTTCCGATGTTAACTCTGATTTCTCTCTTGTTATTTTAATAATTTCCTCTTCCATTAATTCTTTCTACAAGAGAAAACATCAAGACAATAACATACCATGTAGTGGAAATTTTCATGACCCAAAATTTTCACGAATTCATCCAAAAATCTATATCATGTATCATGGCTGTGATTTTCTACTTTTCGGCCATGTTGTGGATTCCATTTTCAGACATTTTTTAAAATGTAAAATCCACAAAATTTAGGTCACAAAAAATTCCCACTATACAGTATATTCTAACCGTCTCTGTTAACTCTTCAATTTTACGCTGCTTGGAGTTCATTAGTTTGCTTGATTCTAAACATTCCAGTGTTGTCTTCCTCAGTTGAATATCTTGCTGATCAATTGTTTCTCTTAATCGTTCAATTTCTCTATCTTTCTCCATCAGTTGAGTACCTTTTGCCTCTATAAGGCTCTTCATTTTTTTATTCTCTTCTAACTTTTCCTTAAACTTCTCAAAATCCTTCATAAGTGATTTTGTACTACCATTTGAAGGAGGCTCAGCCAAAACCCAATCCTACAGAAATAGGAATATTATAGTTTACTTACGTCCCAAACACATTATGAGTTACCTGCAGCTCGATCTCTTCATCTTGCTCTACAGATGCACACTCTGCCATATCAATCACTTGGTGTACCTGTACCACGCCCAAAAGGGTGGGGCTAGAGTAGATCTGGCTGTAAACATTTTAATGCTTTTATTTATACAAAATAATTATCATGTCCTTCCCCTGCAGAATTCATGTCAGTTTTCTTATTTCACCCACAAGATCATATGGTTTAATACCATCAGAGAAAAATTTTTGTGTTGTTGGAGCACAAAGATCTTCTTGAAGTTACTACACAAATAAAATTAATAATTTTTTACTTATGGAATTTAATACCTTATATATCAGCATTAGTGCTATCAAAGAGCACTTGTACTATCAGAGAGATGTTCATTTCTAGCTCTCCTAAATTCATCCACTTCACGTAATATTTGATCAATATTTTCTTCATCTCTTTCTGGTACCGGTATGAGATTTATACTTGGCTCTAGCCTGGGAACTTTCTTATGGGCCCGTTGTCGCTGTAGCTCTCCATACAATGATTCAATAATATTGCAATGTTCAACATTATCAGCCTGACGTTTCTCTTTTTCATTTCTACGTTTCTTGCGCAGGCGGTCTGTTTCCTATAATTGTCAAAATTAATATCAAAGAAAATTTTTAAAATCATTATTTACCTCATTATATTCTTCTTTACTCACTTTCAACTGTCTTTCAAGTTCATCAATACGTTCAGTGAGTCCTGTGACCTAAAATTGATACAATTAAGATAAGCATTACCACACAAAAATACAGCAAACAACATTGCCAAAACCAAGACATTATCAGTTTACCTCTTCGCGATGTTGCTTATGAGCAGTTTGTAGTTGATCCTTTACACTAGCAAGAGATTGCCTGTGCTCTGTCACCTAGTGCATACAACATGATGTAACAGTATAGCAATGCTTTTAGTTACAATACATTTATTATCATTTTGTGGTATAGATAATGATACCAGTCACATGAGTATCAACTAACCTGAGTTTGTAGTTGTCCCTTTAGTTTGTCACATTCTCTACTGTAAGCATTAACTTGAGTTATGAGGATTTGCTTTTCTTCATCTACTACTTCTGACCCGTTACTTCTTTTCTTAAGTTTTCTAGATAATTTATTTCTTTCACTTGCTATCCTGTCTCTGTCCTCTGTTAATCTATTGTTTTCATCAGTTAGTCTATTTCTTTCCTCAGACAATTTTTCTATTTTTTCCTTTAATCTTGATATCTACATGTATAAATGAATCAGCCATTGCTCATTGCACCAGAGGCAAAGGTCAAAGTAAATGATGTATGACATACCTCAGTCTGAAGATCAGAAACCTGTAGTGTCAGATCATTTATCTTATATTTAGCATCATTTAGTTCTAATGCCAAATCTGATTTGTCTTTCATCAACTCAACAAATCTTTCTTCTATTGATGCTTTCTATAAAGGAGTACCAACGCTAACAATTATCACGAATCTATTCTAACCGTCTCCATTAACTCTTCAATTTTACACTGCTTTAAGTTTGTTAGTTTGCTTGATTCCAAACATTCCACTGTCGTCTTCTTCAATTGAATATCTTGCTGATCAATTGTTTCTCTTAATTGCTTAATTTCTCTGTCTCTCTCCATCACTTCTTCACATTTTCCCTTCAATTGAATATCTTTTCTTTCCAGTTCTCTCTCCTTTCCCTCTAGTCTTGTACTTAGTTCATTCGCTCTAGCTTCTTTTGATTTCATAAGACTCTTCAACTCACCATTTTCTTCTCGTAAGTCCTTAAAAGTCTTCTCAAAATCTCTCATCTGTTTCATAAAAGACTTTGAATTATCACTAGAAGGCCCATTCAAAACTTCAAAACCCTATGTAACAAACAGGTAATTTATATTTTATTCCCCCAGTAGTTACTTCGAAAGTAGAAGCAGCTGAAGAACCATCTTTACACTCTGCCATGATGAACTGTCGACGCGACACCTCAGTCAGCTCCACCCCCAACAAGCGCGGGGGGCTCGTAAAATCAAAATCATGACGTAATTCATGCATGCAATAACAACTACTAATATGAGATTTACCAATAAAAACAATTATAAAAATCATAGGGGTAGGAACAGGGGGGCAGGAGGGGCTTAAGCCCCCCAACTTTCATTGAAGGGGGGGCTTAGCCCCCCCAACTTTAAGTGATATACATGTATTACTATTATCAACACTATAGACTTTAGTTTAGGTAATCCTTATATGTGTGCATATTGTGTGATGATTCGTTTCATAAAACAATTAATACACTAGCTTAACTTCTAAGAACATGCATTCTCATTATTTTTTTTCAGAAATACACAAGGCTCTACTTCTTTATTTAACAACTCTGCTAACATCAGCTTCAGCTGAGCATAGATTTTTGACGTTATGGAGATTAAAAAACTACTTGCACTCCACAATGTCACAAGAGCATCTATATTATAATCATGTAGTTATTTTGCATACACACAAAGAATTTACACATGATTTACACATCGAGGACATTGCAAAGAAATTTGTTACATTTAATGAGCATAGACGCCAGTATTTTGGACAATATTAATTTCAGTACATGCTATGTATTAATGATCAATTGTTAAATCATGCTCCTATGATTGTAAATAAATAATACCTTAGCCCCCCCAACTTTTAGTTTGTTCCTACACCTATGATAAAAATAGTGTTATTTCATTGTGCAGAATTCATTAATATGTCGTCTTTGTTTTTGTTCCTGTCCCACACGAAATTTCCGGCCACATTTAGGACAGACCAAGCTGGGATCATATGGTCTTTCATCATCAGAGGAAACTACTTCTTGCGCTGTCGGATCACAAGATCTTTCTCGAGTTGTACCATCAGTTGCTACAGCAGCACTACTACTAGCCTACATGATTAAAGTTAATAATATTAAATCTTGATGCAATAAGATAGAATACCTTATAAGCACTAGTAGTACTATCAGAGTACCTATGTTTATTTCTAGCTAAGAGATTTTTCCTGGATTCATCCAAATCACGTAATAATTGATCAATGCTGCAGCAATTTTCATCTGTTGTACTCTCTGGTATGAGATTTAAACTTGGCTCTAGTCTGGGAATTATCTTATCGGCCCGTTGTAGCTCTTTAAGCAATTGATCAATAATATCGCAGTGCTTAACATTTGCTTCATGATGTCTCTCTTTTTCTGCTCTGTGCTTCTTGTGCAGGTGTTCTCTTTTCTATAATTGTCAAAATGACAAGAATATTTTAAAGCATTGATCACCTCCTTCTCTTTGTCATATTTTCTACTCCATTCTAAAACTTTGTCCTTCTCTGTACTCAGTTCTTTGTTGCACCCATCCAACTGTCTTGTAAGTTCCTCAATATCTTTAGTGAGTCTTGTGATCTGAAATTGTTGGCACACAAATCTGATAGTGAAAATTGAGAGAGTATAGCATTTTACCTTTTCATTGTGTTGTTCATGAGCAAGTAGTTGATCCCTTAGTTCTGATTCAAGTCTTAGGCAATTCTTCTTTTCGATTGCCAGTGATCTGTTGTATTCTGAACACTAGTAACATTATTTTAGTTACAATACAGTTATCATTTTGTGGTATAGAGATAATGATACCAGTCACATGAGTATCAACTAACCTGAGTTTGTAGTTGCCCCTTTAGTTTGTCACATTCTCTACTGTAAGCATTAACTTGAGTTATGAGGATTTGCTTTTCTTCATCTTCTGACTCTACTGCTTCTGACCCATTACTTATTTTCTTAAGTTTCTTAGCTAATTTATTTCTTTGACTTGCTATCCTGTCTCTGTCCTCTGTTAATCTATTATTTTCATCAGTTAGTCTATTTCTTTTCTCAGACAATCTTTTCTTATCCTCTGTTAATCTTGATGCCTATAAAAACCATTATTTATAGCAGCACAGAAAAAGGTCAAAACATAGATAATTTAGAAGACAAAGTTAATGTATTCACATACCTCAATGATACAATCAGAAACCTGTAGTGTCAGATCATTTATCTTATATTTAGCATCATTCAGTTCAAATGCTAAATCTGATTTTTCTTTCATCAACTCAACAAATCTTTCTTCTATTGATGCTTTCTATAAAGGAGTATCAACACTAACGATTATCACAAATCTATTCTAACCGTCTCCATTAACTCTTCAATTTTACGCTGCTTTAAGTTCCTTTCTCTGCTTGATTCCAAACATTCCAGAGTTGTCTTCCTCAGTTGAATATCTTGCTGATCAATTGTTTCTCTTAATCGTTCAATTTCTCTATCTTTCTCCATCAGTTGAGTATCTTTTGTTTCCATAAGACTCTTCAATTTTTTATTCTCTTCTAACTTTTCTCTAAATTGAATATCCTTTTTTTCCAGTTCTCTCTCCTTTCCCTCTAGTCTTGTACTTCGTTCATTCAGTTGAGTTGCTTTTAAGTTTGCAAGTTTCTTCAAATCATTATTTTCTTCTAACGTTTCCCTAAACAGGCGAAACTTTTTCTGAATTGCTTGCGCCTGCTCTACAAACAATTGCATAGAATGTTCGTTCAGAGGGTCATATTCCTGCTATTATATACGAATTCAATAGAAAAGAAGGTCAATTGCAAAACATGTTCTATTATTATACCTCTGAGGATCCTTCCAAATGCAAAGCCATATTAAACCACGCCCTGTAAAGCCCATATGGGCTCGTTACATGATTTTTATAAAAATTAATAATAATAATTAATAAACTCTAATACTAAATGTTAACAAAACTTGTAGATTAGACAGTCACAGTCACAATTATATCTATCTTATTCCTGTGCAGAATTCATTTATATGTCTCCTCAATTTCTGGATCTCCCCCACACGATATTGTTTTCCGCACTTTGGGCAAACTAGATTCGGGTCGTAAGGTAACGAACTATCACCATCATCAAACAGAACCTCAGCTGTAGTAGGGCCTCTGCTTCCCTTACGTACATCTTCAGCCATTTGCTGTATCTCTTCATCAATATTATCAATCAGTTTATTCTCTTCAATGTCAGAGTCTGAGTCATCATCAGTCTTCCGTTGCTGCTTTCCTTTCTTTTTGGGTTTTTCTTCTCGTTCCTGGGTTGCTACTGATTCTTGGTGCTTGCGTTTGTGTATATTTTGACTTGAAGCTAATGGCGAACGAGGTGGATGGTGAGCATCTTGTCTTCTAAATTCATCCAAATCTTTAAGTAGTCTATCAGCTTCTTGTCGTGCCTTTTCCCATTCAGCTTCTTCTGCTGCTTCCCTCTCTCTCTGCCTCCTTATGTTCTCATCGTATCTTCTTCTCATATCCTCCTCATGCCTTCGTGCTTCCTCCTCCTGTCCCTTTCTCATTTCTTCATGTTGCCTCCATCTTCTTTCTTCTTCATGTTGCCTCCGTCTTCTTTCTTCTTCCTGTCTCTTCTGATTGGCGGCTATTCTTTGTCTCTCAGTCTCATTACTGTGTGACCTGGGTCTGTAATTGTTAGCAGCTCCTCCTGGTTGATCTAGAATATTACTGTCTGAAGCATTGTGTTGAAGACGTCTTGGTCCATCCCTCCTCCTATCTCTCTCTTGATAGTGATGTCCTCCTTCTCTTCCTCCATCAGCACTAACAATAGGAATATTGTGAACATTAGAGATGTGAATATTGGGTGATTGAGGGTGCTGCTGGTATGATGGAGTGTGTGGTGACATAATACTATCAAGAGATTGAGGTCCTTCGTTGCTCTGCTCAATGTCATGATGACGATTGTACGGATAATGATCACGTTTTGGCTCATGGCTAACGTCTTTTCCAACACTTTTAAGTCTTGTAGGCAAGACCTACCATAAATGAAGTTAATTACTAGCAGCCAGTATACATTGTCTGTATCTACAACTACAAGTGCATTAAGGTACAATAGTATTCAATGAATGTTTCTGTAATTGGCTCAAGTGGGATACATGAACATGTTGATACCCTTATGCTATTGGCTTCATATTTTTGAATTATACACGTACATGCATTTTACAGCATTGTTTAAACTGAGAATGACCTACACTGTACAATGTACATGTACATACACAATACATTATCACTTACTGTATTAGCATCTTTCATTCTAGCAGATTCTTCTTTTGCTTTAACCAATTCTTTCCTTGTACTATTAAGCTGTTGCTGTAGACTAGTAACAGCAGTCTGTTCCTTATTGTATGCTGTTAATAATTCTTCTTTATTAGCAGATACATTGGCTAACTGTTGTCTCATCCTAGCCAGCTCCCCATCCTACAGTAAGTATATTAAATACACACACTCACATTATACAGAGTATTTGTACCAGTTGTTGCTTGGACTGTATTTCATTAGCAAGTCTCTCATTTAACTCACTGACCTATAATAATACATGTATAAGTACATGATACAGACAGGATAATAATGAAATTATATGAAATGTTAATTGCAAACTGTGGCTCCTTGCTGTACATGGTATTTTGTCAAAAATTGCTCTGACAAAATTCTCATTGTTTTATTTTTTTCTGATGCATATACATGTACATGTCTTATCAAGTTTAAACTGACTACAATCAAAATTGAATTTCTTTAAGTTGCTCCAAAATCTGGCCAAAGTCCCTGTACTATAGTACAGAGATTTTGGCCAAATTTTTCCAAAAAATGGCAAGGAAAGAATTTTGCGTTTTTATAATTTTTCCTGATGCATATACATGTCCTTATATTGTGTAGCAAGTTTGAGCAAATTCCGATCAAGTTTGGATTTTTTATGAATTTTTAAATTTGCTCAAAAATTGGGCCAAAGTCCCTGTACTATAGTACAGGGATTTCGGCCAAATTTCGCCAAAAATGACAAAGAAAGAATTTTGCATTTTTATGATTTTTCCTGATGCATATACATGTACTTATATTGTGTAGCAAGTTTGAGTGGATTCCGATCAAGTTTGGATTTTTTATGAACTTTTAAAGTTGCTCAAAAATCGGGCCAAAGTCCTTATACTATAGTACAGGGATTTCGGCCAAATTTTGTCAGAGTTGACTAGGAAAATTTTTTGATTTTTATAATTTTTTCTAATACATATACATGTTTTTATGCTATGCTTCAAGTTTGAGTTGAATCCAATCAAAATTGAATTTTTTATGAATTTTTAAAGTTGCATTTGGTCAAAATTACAGTCATTCTAAATAATGGTAATAATGTACAAGTACATATACAAGTATATGTACACATACCTCATTCTTTTGTTTCTCTTGACTCTGAGTTACTAATCTCTTTTGTCTGTCCACCTCCCGACTGTAAGCATTGACTTGAGCAGTCAATACTTGAATTTCATCTTCCATTTCCTTTACTCTGTCCGCCTCTCCTTGTTCCAATTCTTTGCTTTTCTATTTTAAAATTAGAAGAAAAAAATTTTAAGCACAAGTTACATTACACTCAATATAGTTTAGTGTTAATAATAAAATTTATCTTATACAGTATATTATAGGTACATTTCTCAGCTTTTTCAACTCTTTCCTTGCTTCAGCTAGTTCAGTCTCTTTATCTGCTAGACGTGCTGTCAATTCCATCACTTTCACTTCTAACTCTGCTACTTTGGAGTGAGCATTTTCACGATCCTTTCTCTCAGAATCAAAATCTTGCTTATAAATATCAATCTAAAATAAAAGAGACTTATAAATGATGCAATTGTACGGTATATGTAACTATAATTAAGTGCTACAAATAAAGTGCAAGTTCTTAACAATACATAACAGTGCACAATTAGTACCTCTGCATTTTTAACTCCCAGCTGCTCTTCTAATTGAGCTATGGTGCTCTTTTGAGCATTGAGTTGCCTGAGTTGTTGAGACACAGTTTGTGCCCTTTCATCTTGAACTTTCTTGAGCTCAGCTTCAAATCCAGTCCTTTGCTCTTCCATTGAGTACAACAAACGTCTTGTCTCAGCTTCTTTTTGTTTGAGTTCATTCTTCATTTTATCATTATCCTACATGAGAATTACCATCAAATCAGAACAACACAAAACACAGCATTACAGTGGATGAATATTAAATCCAAGTACATGCATATATATACATGTATATGCATGTGTAACTTAGTAGCTAATTTAAGCTAAAGTCTTACATCTTGAACTTTCTTAAGCTCAGCCTCCTTCTCTTCTAATCCAGTTCTTTGCTCTTCTTCTGAGTGCTTCAAGCGTCTTGTCTCAGCTTCTTTTTGTTCGAGCTCATTCTTCATTTTATCATTATCCTACATGAGAATTACCATCAAATCAGAACAACACAAAACACAGCATTACAGTGGATGAATATTAAATCCAAGTACATGCATATATATACATGTATATGCATGTGTAACTTAGTAGCTAATTTAAGCTAAAGTCTTACATCTTGAACCTTCTTGAGCTCAGCCTCCTTCTCTTCTAATCCAGTCCTTTGCTCTTCTTCTGAGTGCTTCAAGCGTCTTGTCTCAGCTTTTCTTTGTTTCAGCTCATTCTTCATTTCTTCATTATCCTACATGAGAATCACCATCAAGTCAGATCAGCACAAAACACAGCATCATATTAAATCCAAGTACATGCATATACTGTATATACATTTGTAGCTGAGCTGAAGTCTTACAATTCTCTTTGCTATTGGTCTTTCATAAGGTTTTTGGTTTCTATATTGACTCCGTGTCATGCGACGTTCTGCCATTTTAAAAGTTTAAATTATAAGCTCAGCCCTTGAAGCCAACTTATACAAACAACACACCATCTTAGTTTTGATAATACCATCTCAAACTAGGGCTTCAATATTGTATCAATTTTTTTAGGAAATGGCAAAATACATATTACTGATCAGAATTGCCTCAAAAAATTCCCTATAAAACAAGCAGCTGTATATAGTCTTACTTTCTGACGAGCAATTAATTCATTCTCAAGCTGCTTTACTTCATTATTCCATTGCTCCTAAAATAAAGAAATAATTGAAAACTTGTATTAGACATAGCACATACCTTCAATCTAGCTATTTCCTGCTTGTGTTTTCTTTCAAGATTAGCTCTGTCATCAGTTAATGCTTTGACTTGAGCTCTCTCCCTCTCCAATTCTTGTTTGTGAAGCTTCTCTTTATCTTTTGCCTTGATCCTCTCCTCCTGGAGTCCTTCCTTCATGGTAGCTATTCTTTCTTGAAGGCTAGTCACGTGATCTTTCTCTATACCCAGTTCTCTCTCAAGCTCAGCCTCTCGTTTAGTGCCACCAATATCAGGAACTTCACTCTGCATAAAAAATAAATACATATAATAATAATAAGCTAAAGATACATGTACATGTATGTAATATATATTACAAGTATGTATTAAAGACTATGAATAGTAGCAAACATGTACACATACATGTACATATTATTATTATTATTATTATAAGTATATCTACTAACTTGTCGGAGTGTTTCAGCTTTTGTCAGTCTCTCCACTTCATTTTTCAGTTCTTTCTTTCTGAATTTGTACTTCTCTTTCTGTTCCTTCAGTTTCATCTCGTGCTCTGTTTTTAAGTCTTCCAGCTCCTTCTGTAATCTTTCCTTCTCTTCCCTCTCTTCCTCTTTTTCTTTCATTAATTGTTCCTGCCATGCTTCTTTCTCTTTTCTCTCTTTAGCAGTTTCTGCTTGTGCTAGGAGAATGTCTTCCTCTTTTTGTGCTAGTTTAATTCTCAAATCATCAACTGTTGCTTTCTGAAGTTGAAGTTGGTCTATTTTGTCGGCCTCCATGTCATTCAGTTCCTTCTGAAGCTCTTCCTTCTTTCTCTTTTCACATTTAACTGCTTCTATTGCCTTGGCTATCTCTATCTCTTTCTCTTTACGAAATTCAATTACTTCAACACTTTCCATCATTTCTTTCTCTTCTAACTTCTTAGCCAGCTGGTCCCTTTCTCTCTCCACATTCTCCTTCTCCTTCACTAGTTCTTCTTTTATTGATTTTTTTTCCGACTTCAGACGTTGTTTGAGTCCAAGAATTGTCTCTTCATATTCCTTAATCAGACGTTCCTTGTCCTCAACCTCTCTCTTGTATTTATCCCTATCAAATTCTGTTCTAATCAATAATTTCTCATTATTATCAGCAGTAGCAGCATTAGGATGACTATAAGCAGCAGGATCGTGTGTATCAGGTGGCACCTGAGCTTGAAATTCCAGAGGTGCAGGATCAATTTTTTCTGGAAGCTGAAAAAATAATCAGATGAAACATTTTTTAGCATAAACTAATGTTGTTCAGACACTAATTATAAAAATAACAAAATCAGAATATTTTTATTTAAAAAAACTAACTCTTTTTGCGGCATCCTGACCATTGTTTATACATTCGTCCCCTTCCCCAGCTTCTACATCACTTTCCTCTTGTCTAGAAGAAGAACAACCCATCGAGTCCTGAAAATTACAGCAAATATATAATAAAATGGAAGTCAATGACATCAACAATAAATTGAGTAAAAGTATCGATAATAGAGTCATACACTTTCAAAATCAAAACCTCAAAGCATGTATAGTTACGTGCACAGTCTAATGAGTCGGTATAGGATCAAGAGTGATAGGATTAACTGTAAGATTTACGAGTTTCATTCAAAAGGATTCTTAAATAACACTTCCTCAAACAAAGAAGTAGGATGCTACTCACAAAACGGTACACTTCACAACAAATACGAGCAGTTTCTTTACTTGAGTCCTTGATTTCAGTAGAAATGTGTCAATATGGATGAAATGTCTTGTGAGTCTCACT
>NW_003547915.1:0-12584 GCF_000090795.2 Amphimedon queenslandica | reverse complement strand
TATAAGAAAATACATCAATAATTTCTAGAATGAACTGCTTTTAAGCATGCAACATACACAATAACTTAACGTCTCGTACGGTCCCCTTAACCATGTCCACTGACATAGTGGAGACTGTTTGGTAGGACTGTAAGGGCCACACCCTGGACTGAACTTCTAAATATTTGGGGATGCAGCACCATGCATCCCCTTCACTATAGTCCGACCAGACTGTTTGCTGTCCTTAGCTATCAGATCGTGACGACTTAGTTGATAGAAATCTTGATAAGTTTAATGATAAACAGCTTGAATAAATGATCAAAACAACTAAACAATCAACAACCGAACATCAGATAGACAAACAAGAGACGGACCAAATGTTACAAAAATCACTTCCTTAAATACAATAGAGAATATTCTAGAATAGAGTACATACACAATAGAAAGTTCTAAAGAAGAGAGTTCTAGTAGAAACCATAGAGAGTTCTCGAAGGGACAAGACTATACAGGACATAATTAGATAATACTAAACTAACAATAATAACTAATAATGTAAAATACAAGTACACATACATATGACAGTAACTCTTTAGTGTACTTTCCTCAACACTCTTCACTAAAGAGTGGATGTGTCCAGTTCAGTCATTCCATTTACAGCAGCAGGTTCAGCTACATGTGTATTGTGAGTAAGATTAATGTAGCTACCATAAAAATCAGGACGCCTTTTGATCTGAGTTGATCTTCGCTGAATAACTTATCCCTATTGCTCTTCAGTATTGCCTTCTTCATGTGAGTATCATCTGTTTCTTCATTTATTGTTTCATCCTCATTTTCTCCATTAACTGTTTCTTCCACTTGCTCTTCTCTTAGATTAATGTGTACCAAAGGCTGATCTTTCTCCTCACTGTAGTTAAAGAATTCTGTTTCATTAAAGATAACATCATGACTATATACTATCTTTAATTTCTGCACATCATACAACCGATAATCCTTCCTGGTATATGGATACCCTAGAAACATGCATTTCTGCGATTTGTAATCTAGCTTTTCTCTTTCATCCTTTGGCACATGTCAATATGTTACATAGCCAAAAACATGTAAATGTCTAACACTTGGCTTTTCTGCAGTAAGAGCTTCAAATTGAGTTTTATGCATCACAGCTTTGGTAGGACTATGATTTGGGAGATAAACAGCAGTGACCAGAGCCTCTGCCCAGAATCGTTGAGGGAGTTTAGCACCTGACAACATTGATCTAACCATCTCCACTAGAGTCCAATTGAGTCTCTCTGCAACTCCATTTTTTTGTGGACATTTCGGGATTTTTAGCTCATGTTTGACTCCTTTCCTTAAGTATTCTTCAAACTCGTTAGAAGTAAACTCCCCTCCATTATCCATTAGCAAAACTTTAAGGCTTCTTCCTGTAGACTGTTCAACATATGCTTTCCATTCGCAGAACATCAAAGAAACATCAGATTTTCTCTTTAACACCAACAAATAACATCTTTAACACAAACAAATAACATCTTTAACATAAACCCAAACAAATCGAGTTTTGTCATCAATGAGAGTCAGAAAATATTCTGCTCCACTCAATGATTTTGAATTAATTTTACTGCAGATATCACTGTGAACAATATCTAATGGCTCTTTAGCTTTAGACTCTGATTGAGCAGGAAAAGAATCATATGCTGCTTCCCTTCTGTACATAACTCACAGACTGAAGCATTCCTGTAGTGGACAAATCGAAATCATTTACCAGATCGTCTGAAGCAAGTTTCTGAAGATTCTTAGAGCTCAAATGTCCATAGCGGCGATGCCATAGATCCTCCTTGTCAACAGTTGCAGCAGTATTTGCTTCAATGTAATTAGTTTGTATCTGTGTGAGTCCATGCGAACATCTCTAGCAGCTAGCACAAAGCTCCCAGGAGATGAAGTGAACTCTCCAGCCTGTGGGAATGCAAAAAAGCCAAGACAGAATGCTGCCCACAACATGACCTTGTCATCCTCCAGCGGTACTTTGGACCACACTGAATGAAGAGCTCTGAACAACTGTGGCGAAATGTGTAACCTCTTTTTTCTGCAGTGTAGGCAGTAGGGCCCTCCGTATTTCACACAAGACATAATGGAGCTGTTGCAGGGATGACAGCAATGGGTCCGATAATCGTTGTGATATTTGCATGTATCTGATAGCTGCTAGATTTATTTTAATAGTGCCAAAAGAGAGAAAAGATTTATGAAGAAAAGTGACAAATCTACACAGTATGAGTTCAGTCAGTGGTAAGGGGATCAATTGGTACTGTCTACAGAATAATAGGTATTTGCTTCTGAAGCCTGAAGAGTATGAGGCCAGTGTTGATGGGGAAAGATCTCCTTCAAAGAACTGCTGAACTGCGTAGTCCAGGCAACCGAGCCTCAAATTCGCAGTGACCGAACCAAAAGGTCTAGAGTTGCTGGAGGTATGGGGGACCAGGGTGTCAGTGGAAACAGAGAAAAGAATGACAGTAAATCATTGCGTGATAATGCATCTGCAGCCACGTTCATGTGACCTGGAATATATAACACAAGAGTACAAGAAATTGAACATGGCACAATACAGAGAGAAACATCGCAGGAGATGCATTTGGTAGTTTGTCTGTTCTATACGTGACTGCAGCACACAAACTACTCTCATATTATCTGATTGGAAACCCACATGTTGACCTGTCCAGAATCTTCCCCACACAGCTGCTGCTAAGACTACTGGGGCTAACTCCAGTGCAGTAATCCCAGGAAGGTCTGAGCCAGGAAGCCAGGGTATGGAGAACCACCCCTGCCTTGGGCAAAGGCCCCGCAACCAAAGGTTGTGGAGGCATCACTGTAAACATGGACTGTAGGTACAGGAACCAGAAAAAATGAGTGGCCATTCCACCTCTGCAAAAAACAATCCCACCAGTACAAGTCAACTGTTTCTGTTGTAGTCAACTGAATGAAGTGCTGTGGCTTATGGACTTTGTGTAGTAACTTAAACAACTCCCTCAAGAAAGTGCAACCCAGCTGAATCAAAGTGGCTGCATGTACCAAGTGTCCTAGAAAACGCTCCAACTCCTTGCGAGTGCAAGAATTCCTTGATAGCCACATTGCCATCATACCCTTGACACAACAAAGTTCATCAGCTGGGAGAAGTTGAAAGGACATGGTGTCAAGGACAATCCCAAGAAAGGTAAGGCTTGTAGATGGACCCTCGACCTTGTGTGTTGCACAGTGCCTCCATATTTCGGGAAATTTCCCTAGATCTAGGGACAAAATTGTCCATTTAGGGACTAGGAAGGGAATTTTTTAAAATGCTGGAATCTAGGGAAAAATTGACTAACTTAGGTCTATAATTAAATTCATGACTCATTTTAATTATATTCATGACTTTAACCCATGCATTTATTATATTAATGATTGCACATGCATTTTATTTTAGCGAAACATCATAAAAATTTCAGCTGAATAATTCAAAATGGCAGATATTTTGAAAAATTTAATGAAAATTCTAATAATTTGTTCTTGAATTAAAAATTTTCTCATAAAAACATTAAATTTTACATTTTAAGTTTAAAAATTTCTCTTAAAGTTTAAAAATTTTAAGGGAATTTTTACAAAAATCAGGGAAATTTTAGGGAGTTTCTGGCGGAAATTTGACAATGGATCTAGGGATTTTTGGGGAAATTTTGCTGCCCACTTAGGGAAACTCATCTGGAGGCACTGGTGTTGCAACAGGAACACCCAAGACATCCAAGGTCTGTAGTGCATTAACAAGCATCTCTGCCCCATTCTGGTCAGATGGGTGAACAAACAGTAAAAAATCATGCAAATAATTAATCTGCTGTGGTAATCCACAACAATGCAGAGCCCAGGCTATCATGTAAGCAACTGTAGAGAATATCTTGGGAGCAGACCTGAAGCCAAATGGAAGAGCACGATCAAGATAAGTGACATTCTGCCAAGTTATTGCGAGCAAATACATATCATGTGGATGTACAGGAACAATCCAGTATGCATCCTGAAGCTCAATTTTGATAAAGCCCGTGCCCTGCCCCATCTTCACAATCTCTGACACTGCTGAGTCTACGGATGAGTACCGTATACTGGGATATTTTCGCGTCGCTAAATTTTCGCGAATTTTGCAATTGTAAGATTTCACAAAATAATATTTTCGCGAATAGTTTGTAACTCCACCACGTGGCAATGGAAATTCAGGATTTCACGATTTTTATTTTTGCGACGGAGCAAGAAAACGCGAAATCCGCGAAAATTTGGCTACTCGAAAATTTCCCAGTATACGGTATAAGAGTGAGCACAATGTTTTGGGATGCCATCATTGACACTGTGATCATGAAGGAGGACAGATCCACAATCATTCTCCACTGGTTATGCTGGCCTTTCTTTGGAACTAAGCCAATCGGGCTTACGTGCACCTGGCATTGATCCACAGGACCAACCAAGTGGCCCTGGGCCTGCTCAGAGTGAATACGTTCAGTAACAGTGGTGGGTTGACTTATAGCCGACGGATGATTTCTACTTGCAATCCTTAGCTGTGTCTTTGTCTGCTGAAAGCCAATCCTAAGTCCTCTAGAAAAACCTTGAGCAATGTAAGCTGCAAAGGCTTGATCAGGATGACTAGTCAAAAACTGAGTCCAGTTTGGAAGATGCACTGGTGACACATAGCAGGGCCAAGCAGCATGGCCTAAGAAAGTACTTACCTTGTCCAAGTCCAAAGGGTCTTGAGTGTAAAGGTAGCAGCCATTTTTTATGTTGCAGTGAGGTAGAGACAACGGGGACTGGGACAGCAATACATGTAACTCTAGTGGGGAACAGTAATTCACAATTTATCATCATCAAAGGAAAACATCAATAAAGTCATAATCAATAATTGTAGTAGCCCATAGGTCTAACTATCATAAATGAAAAACAATTAAGCATCACATGGCAAGGCTAATACATACACAAAATGAAGTCAACAGTGTTCATTTGGAAGGTGGTCCAGACCACCACAGCTTGTCAGGGGCAACAGGTGTAGCTCTGGTCCTCCTGTACTTAGAATCAGGGGTAACTCAGGACAGTCCCTTGCCCTGTGATCACGAAAGCATATGGCACACACATGCCTGAATGCACATCTTGGGAAAACACATTTGCCTCTGTTCCATGAAATACAAATTCGCAATGTAGACTCAGCTTTTACACATGTTAGGCCTTGGTAACGGGGAGGGACAAAGAATGGTAAAGCACAGTGTTCGGTCTTATGATCAGCCTCAAAGCAGTGAGTACAAAATGTGCCAGGATGAACGGGGCCTCTGCCCAAACTCATTTTGTAATGGTACAGTAAGAGGGAACTGTAGAAGTGCTGCTGGTAAAGGAGTCAAATGTAAACTGACTGAGGATGACTGCACACCTCTTGCGAGGAAAGAGAAACAACGACAATAATGTACAATACTATATTCTTGTACTTATAAAATTAATGATAATAATAATAATAATAATAATAATAATAATAGTAATAATAATTATCATAATAATAATGCAGAAATATAATATAGTTATGCTAATAAAAATGTGTTAATCATCATCACACACATTTTCACTATCTAAAGTTTGTCGTAGAGCTATTACTTTGCCAGTAATTCTCTTCTTTGATTATTTATACAGCTCCATAAACCCAGCAACAAACGGAAACCCCCTTACAGGTACAAAATGCTCTATCATTATTTTAAATAACTCTAATGATTGAACAGGCTCCAAGTTTTAAGAAGTAACGTCCAAATCGAAAATAACTTCCTTCTTCTTGAATACTTTATGAAGAGTTTTTTTTTAATTTGCAGTGTCTCGAGACACATTGTCAGCTGATAGATGTTGCCAAATCTCCAACTCTGCTGCAAATTACAGGTGATACACTAAATCACTAACTGTTATAAGTCCATCTCAATTAACTGCAACAAGCCACTCAGTCAATAGAGTATCACCATCAGGTTCCATGGTTTTAATTTGACAATCTAAAATAATATCAGTGAATGCATAGACACTATAAGTCGACTTACCCTCAAGTAACTCAATGGAAAGAAATAGTGCTTTCTTCAAAATAGTGGCTGCTTTCTCTGCTGTCTTTTTTGCTGCTCTAAAATGCACCCTCAGCAATATCTTAAAGCATTAGACTCCACATATTCTAGTTTTGCAACTGACATTTCCCCTGCAGTTTTATATGGAGGCATTTGTGCTTCGATCAGTTCTTCCAGTATGAACTTGGTGACAAAATTAAAGAACAAGACACTCCTTACACCAACAGATGAATAGAGAAATTCAGACCAGTACTTTCTAAAGTCATCACTGCAGGTTAACTTGTGATATTTCTTCCACATCTTTCCTTTAATAGTACAGCAAGAAACAGGCCTTTCGTGCCTGCAGCACTTGAGACTTTCTCAAATAGCTGGCTAGAAAATAATAAAGCTTCTTTTTCATTAAAGTCAATCAATTTTAAGACCCTGGCAACAGATAATGTAGCTTTTCAGCTACCTCTGTTTCAATTTGAAATCCATCATTGTCAGTACAGCTGATACAGCAATCTCAAGCAGTTGTAAATCATCTGGTGAAACTTTAAATTAAAAGAAACACATTAACTAAGCAGAAATTACTTGTAGAATTGCTTTGAGAAGCAGCCATATCTACTGTGGTCTGAGGCGTGCTTACCATGCTGCCTTACATGGCCGTACCTGCTCAAGTGTCCCGGCAAACAAGGATAGGTCACGCCTTTTTATAGAATGTGTGGGCAGTTTCCAATCCTTGTGTATGTAATGTTTATGGATGTACCAAGTTTCTGTTTGTCTTTTAAGCTTTCTGTCTACTCCATTGCTCCCCATTATATTTCCTCTCTTCTCTATGTGTTTGCACCAGTGATGTAGTCGATTACTTCATAGCACTGTGCTATAATTTGATATTTGACTCATGTATCGAAGATGTATCACAAGCATATATACACAGGCCCACATGTACGTAGACAGGGACTTGGTATGTCAGGCCCACGTGTATGTCACTGAAGTATAACTGCATGTATATGAATTGGAGTACATTTAATTTCCATTACACACTAAATAGCATTAGTTACCAATACTGTTTGATTTGATTAACCAATACAATTCACTGTGATGCACCTCCCTGTCCTTGCTCTTTCTTCATCGCTATCTTTGTAGTGTCTTTGTCTGTATCAAGCTTAGGATTTATGCCTACTGACATCAAATACTTTATTCAAGTAAGGTCACAAATATATTTTCTCATTTTATGATTCTTTGTATGATTATAGTGTAATTCAAGCATTAAGCTACATGTGAGTGGTATCGAAAGCACAACTATACATGTATCACAATGCATTGTTTAATGTTATTTATTATTATAATAATATGCTACTGCCCAGGCATGCAATGTGAAGCAGTTTGTGAGACAAGGCCCTTTCACTTGATCAAGGGTTGTGAATTAGCAAAACAGAAGATCCATAATGATAAATAATTTTTACAAGTAAGTTAGCAGTGCTATTCTGACTGTTTTCTAGGCTCAGTAGGTAGTCATGCTCAGTTACTTCTTTTTAAAAATAAAAGTACTAAATTTGAATGAACTACTACAGAGATAATTAGCTAGACATACTTTCTGCATACAAAACAAGGGTGTGGGGCTGAAGGTGTTTAGCTTAAAACTCCAAGGTTTTACATCACAAGTTCCAAAAACTGCAATGATGTGCTTGATACAAAAATTAGCTAGCGCTTAAAGCAAGGTTAAAAGGTTGTGGCAACCAAATTTCATATTTGGACTATTTGACTAAAACTTTGTTTTCAGACATAATGTAACAATTCATTCTTTACCGGGCTTTAAAAGCTACTTTAGCGACAAATTTTTCCGGACCATTGCATTTAACTATTAACCACCACTAACTAATTTAGCATGTTATTGCAGTTTTTGGGACTTCTAATGTAAAACATTAGAGTTTTCACCTAAAAACATTTAGCCCCACCCCCTTATTAAGTATGCAAACAGTATGTTTCGCTGATTATCTCTGTGGTTGTTCAACCAAACTTAGTACTTTATATTTCATAAGATGCAATTGTACATGCCTACGTACTAATAGTAGAGAACAATCAGAATGCACTGCTAACTTACTTTAAAAAATATCATTATGCAACTTCTGTATTGCTAATTCACAGGCCTGGATCAATTGAGAGGACTTCGTCACATGAACTGCTTCATACTGCATGCCTGTGCAGTAGCATATTACTGTATTACATAATTTTCTTTACAATTAAGAATCAAAAAAATAAATTATAACATAACAATTAATGCAGAGTCGTACTGTTCGTTTTGTGATAGGTTTGTTTTTTCATACTATTACATTATACTACAGTTTTCAATTCTATTGCTACTGTGATTAACCTGATTTGAAAAAATTGACTTTAAAAACAATGATTATGTATGTAGCAGTGACAAAATAGTTTCTGCTGCTCCACCTACTAGCTGCTCCTAGAGCCAAACAAAGTCTGCCACAGAGAGACATTGAAGAATTTCTTCAATCTTAATTGTTTCTTTATCATTGAGAGGCACTGGCTCATTGACATCAATCCCACGTTATTCCCACTGGACTGGCAGTAACAGCAGTTATTGGCTGTAATAATTGATGTTAAATAATTATTAATTAAAAAAAAATCATTCATTTTTACACTCAGAAATGCACATGTACAAAACTTCCACAAACATCAGCTTCCTGTTTCGACATCATCAAAAGGGGTGATGTAAACAAAAGTACAGTGTGTTTTGTCAAGGAGAGAGTTCTGAGTTTTTACAATTATTGTTTTGTGATGCATACATGTATACTAGATAACTAGTTCATATGTAACACCAAATGTTCACACTAATTTCAATAAAAATAGAATTACTAAAGTTACTCCAAAATTTGACTAAACACCCAGTACAATACTATTATTATTATGCACATACATGTATTCCTATATTGTGTTGAAAGCAATGTTTAGCTCACTTAGCATGCTTTGTGGACACCGTACTAGCTTTATTTGTAGTAACAATGTGTGGCTAACCTCAGCTTCCAAGCCTGTGACTTCTACATCAGTCTCGCGACAGTTTAAGAATCCCATGGTCCAGAGTGTCAACAGAGTTCTATTATGCTCAGGTCTCAATGAATGATTTGCCCAACCTTCACGGAAGACATGAAATTGATGTTGAATAGCTGGTAGCATGACAAGGTGTAATGAATACATATCCTGTGGTTGAGTAGCCCAGAGTCTTCCAAAAAGTAAGAGATTATAGAAAAACCTGATGCAACCAGAAAACAGGTCTTGCCAATGTCTCTGTATTCTCTGGTTGTGCACACTGCATCCAGTGATGACACGTGCCCTTTCTGGACTTCTATCACTACGACTTAGCATAAAAAAGGACACGTGAGTTTTCTCCACCATTGTAAGTCGAAATTTTGGAAGGAAGCCCAAACATGTCTACTGCATTTTTAAAGTGTAAAAACACTGTAGTTCCATGGTTATTATTTGACACTTGTATAAGCACTATTAATGTGCCAAACCCCCCGTGTAATACAAACTTCCACCTTATTCGTTTGTGCTATCCATCTAAATGCCAAAAGACAATTATAAGAGCAGACAAAGTAGACTTCTGTGTAAGACATTCTTCATGTGGTTTTTAATGCCTTGGGGTCGAATCTATGAAGGAAATCTCTCACCATCTTTTTTTGTACACGTACTGCAAAACTACGCAGGCATCTAAAGACTGACATTTCTCCACAGTAGGGGTGGTCATGTACAATACTTCTGACAAGTGCGTCCAGGTCATTATATGTAATGAATGTGTATTGTTTTAGTCCCATATATTCAATTCCTCTTTCTACTGTGCCTCTAAACAGTCAAACATGATCGCTATTTCAAAAAATTAAAATAGCTTTGAACAAACAATTCCAGCTCACATTCATCTATTTTCACTCTAGGTCTCCCCAACCTCCAACATCTCACATTGGAATGTGTTATTTCTTCTATGATAGGACAAACGTCCCTTGTTCTGCACGGAAAAGTATGAAGAAATCACCTCACATCTCATCGCACAATGCTGTTTTAAACTATTTTCATAAAAATGTACCGCCTATGTTTAAAATTCATTCTTTAAATTGGTTAAAAATTTGCTGGATTACCAAACTCCCATAATGGCATTACTAACAATCAATCGGAGTCTCTAAATGGTGTTTTGTACAGCCTTCTCAGCTAAAAACAGATTCTTTTAGATATCATTTGTATGTCTTTTTTTACTTCCATCATACTACTATCGAGAAATATTAAGGGGAAAGCATCAATGTGGGTCAATGAAAGTCTGAAATGAGTACCAGTACTATTATTGTAGAGTTTCAACACTGATGTTAAAGTAGCAAAGTGTGCAGAGCAGATCTAAATAAATTGTAGATAGAGCACAAGGAAGTTGTTTTGATCTCAGTAAATGTCAAAATGAAGAACACAATGAGGATGCTCCTTTGTTATGTGATTTAGAAAACAAGACTCAAATTGATTTTGCAATGGATGCTGTTAGTAAAAAATTTGTTAGTGTAGTTAATGCTGGCTGCTGGATTGTTAAGAGCAGTGATGGATACAAGAGGTATGATGTTTCCGTTACTCCAAAAAAAGCTGTTCATCTGCAGAAAAGCTATCATATAACAGCTTGTCTGCTAATACTATGTCTCAACAATGATGAAGTTGTACATAAGCCAAATGACTTAGCTGCTGCAACAGCGTCATTAAAGGAATAAAGAGAAACTGCCAGGAAGAAGACGCCCATGTAAAGGTGATGTTGAACAAGAATTAGCATGCAAGCATGGTTGATGAACTATGTCAATAAAAATAACATTTTACCTTTAGACAGTAAAGAACCACTGATACCTGAACAAGACAATGAAGGTATTGGCATGCAAATGCAGACATCACTACAGGCCTTTCACACTTGTCTACTATGGATCCAGATTCAAGATACATCCAGGAGAGAAATTGGATTAGTTTGTCTTGAACCTGTTCACACTATAGAACACAGGCTTAATTAACTAGTAGATAACCAAACCTACGCAGACAAAAATACAGGATTAGAATGTTAAAACTATTAGGTGAAAGAAGGGCCATTATGTTGAAAAGTCGAGAAAAATTCTTAAGGTAACTGATGTGACTGTAAGAACCGGAATCATTCCACATTATCATAAAATTAAAAGTTTTGCTGCTTTTCAAGAGGCAGAGCCCTGACAGCAGTAAGGAGTGGTTGCACTGTGTTACAGCAGGTAGTATGAGGAAGGTGTGGTGGAAAAATAATTTCAGAGTAACTCAGCAAACGTTTGAGGTGATTTGTAGATGAGTGCAACCGTATTTAGTGACAAAATATACTTATTTGTAGCAACTGATTTCTGTAGATGAAAGAGTAGCTGTTACTTTGTGGACATTAGCTACAAATGTAGACTACAGGACTTTTTCTCCTCTATTTGGCATTTTGTGCTCAACTGCTTGCATTATTGTGATGGAAACTTGTGAAGTAATTTTAGAACATATTTTTCACATGTTTGTTTACATACCAAAAAATGAAGGACTACAGAAAGTTGTTGATGGTTTTCAGTCTCGACGGGGATTTCCCAAGCCATTGGGGCAATGGACGGAAGTCATATACCCATAAAGCCATGTCACTGTCCTTCTGATTATTATAATTGCTACTCAATTATTGCTCAAGGCCTTGTTGATCACATAGGGAAGTTTTTAGATACCTACAAGGATGGCCTAATAAATGCCATAATGCTAGTGTTATCAAAATTCATTATTATATAAGAAGGGTATATAAGGTAGCTGTTTGCCATGTTTGACGAAACATTTAGAAAGTGTTGATGTTCCATTGGTGATATTAAGTGATGCTGCATACCCATTACTTTTTGGCATCACCAGATGACATCAAACTGTATAATTACAGACAATGTCGGGAAATTATGTTCATTTAAAACTCCTTTGGGAGATTACAGGGAAGGTGGTGGATTTTATTGAAGCGCTTAGACTGTCACTTGGATAATGTTCCATGTATTGTGAGTGATTGTATTACACTACATAACATGTGTGAGAAATTTAATAATCATTGTTCACCAGACTGGGTTTGCCAATCACCGACTCAACCAGTATTTCAGCCATCAAACACTCAGCGATTACCTTCACCAAGCTCATAATTAGAGATGCAATCAAATTACACTTCCAACATAACTGAAATGATTAACAATAATGAAAACATATAATGAAAACATATAATGAAATAATTGACTTTGATTGTTACAATGTATTGTTCTTGTTACTATTGTTAGTCTTTGCTATCATTATTGGCTTCAAACGTGTCAGAATCTTTGCTAGTATTTTCTCCTGGTGTTGTTGTTCACTTTGCCTTCTCTTCTCTTCACGCTCAGTTCCGATCTTCAATCTTTTCTCTTCCCTTTCTAATTCTCTTTTTTCCAGGTCTTCTTGAAACTTAAGTAGATTTGTTAGGAGGTGACCTTTATTTGATTTCCTAACCCTATAAATAGTGACACA
>NW_003547914.1:0-12586 GCF_000090795.2 Amphimedon queenslandica | reverse complement strand
TTCCGGTGGAGTGGAGAAAGGTGTTAGTGATAATCTCTTGTTATCATCATCATCAATAGTGACTATAATGATAATAATAATATGTAATGATGTCAGTCATGATAAATGTTAATGCACATTAAGTTTGAACTGAATCTGGTTAAATTAAGAGTTTTGGCTGATTAAAAAATTGGCCAATTTATGAAAAAATCCCTGTACTATAGCCCATCGTTTTTTCCAAAAATGGCTTCAAAATCACCTCCAATTTTTATTACGTTTTCTAATACGTATTGACGTCCTTATGCTGTGTAGAAAGTTTGATCCAATTCCGACTTCAATTTTTCAAGTTATGGCCATTTTAAGAAAACGTCAAAATTCTGAAAAAATCCAAGGCTATAGCCCATGCTTTTTTCCAAAAAATGGCTCCGAAATCACTCCCAATTTTTATTACATTTTCTAATACGTATTGATGTCCTTATGCTGTGTAGAAAGTTTGAGCCAATTCCGACTTCAATTTATCGAGTTACGACCATTTTAAGGAAACGCCAAAATTCTAAAAAATACCCTGTACTATATAGCCCATGGATTTTTCCAAAAATAGCTCCAAAATCACCCCCAATTTTGATTATATTATCTAATACATATTGACGTCCTTATGCTGTGTAGAAAGTTTGAGCTGATTCCGGCTTAAATTTTTCGAGTTACGGCCATTTAAGAAAACCCCAAAATTCTAAAATCACCCCCCCAATTTTTATTCTACTTTCTGATACATATTGATGTCCTTATGCTCTGTAAAAAATTTGAGCTGATTCCGACTTAAATTTTTAAAGTTACACCCATTTTAAAAAATTAGCCAATTTATGAAAAATCCCTGCATATACCTAATAATACCTTATATAGCTTGTGCTTATTTTCTAACTTACGTGTTTTGCTTTGAGTGTGTGGTACATCCTCTTCTCCAACAAATCTCTCATTTCCTTCATCTTCAATCGACTCATTTTCCAATAATTTTAACTCCTCTTCACTCACATTAAATATCTAACAACAACAAATAAGTAAATAAATGAATAAATAAATAAACAAACATTAATAATTAAAATAAAGTAAGTGGTCTTACATCATGAACATGAGCAGTCATTATTTCTACAACTTTTGCTTGATAGCTCATGTTGGCTAGTAATTCAAGTGATGGGATCATCTCTCTATAAAAGGAAGAAAGACAGAGTGTGTGTACATGTATTACAATGGAGCCTCTATACAATGGACACTTTGGGTCGAGAAAGTGTCTCTGTTATACAGAGGTGTTCTTTGAAGGAAAGGAGAGTGTGTGTAAATGTATGCAATTGCAACAGTGCCTCTATATCATGGAAATTTTGGTACTGTAAGTTGCTCTGTTATACAAAAATCACCCCCATTCTTATTACAATTTTCTGATGCATATTGATGTCCTTATCGTATGTAGAAAATTTATTTAAGCTGATCCTCTTAGTTTCAACAACTCTGTTCAAGTAGGCCTGATACTTGAATCCTTTATTAAACATAGTCTTGAAGGAGCTCCTGGATTTAGTAACAGCTTCATCTAGATGATCAACTTCATCACAATCCCCGCCACAATCCTCATCATCAACTCCAGCCATGATGATATCCATTATCCAACCACTCCCACAATCAGTTAATTAACACACTTTTATTGCGTGGGTGTTCATGATGTTTTAAAGTTCCAGTTACATACAAACTCTCTAATCAATGATTATAAAGTGATCCTGTCATACATCACTAGTAGTGAATGACATGCTTCCTTTACTGTCTCCTCTTCCTCCTCTCTAATAGCTCTATCCAGTACCAATTTACCAATGACACTACTACTTATACAGATACACCACATTCCATTACATTAGCATTGTGAGTACTAAATAGTCTCTCTGATATCCTCATCACTCCTTCTCTCTAATCAATGAGTGAGGCAGAGCAGTACTAGGGGGTCCCGATTATTCCGGAATAATTTTGGGAATAATAGCAGCAAATGCAAAGTTTTTGAATTTTTTAATGCCTGAGCTAGTTGTAACTCAATTTTTGAACAAAGTTCAGGTTCTGAAATTGATATAGAGACATATATTTTGCAGTCTCTGCTGATAGTGATACTTTAAATAGCTTCTCAGACAGACTTACTAATAATCATTTTTATTGTAGTTAGCTCATGATTGTAAAGAATAAAGTGAGAATAATAGGGCAGAATAAAAAGAATAATAGGCAAATTTTTGAGAATTTCTGAATAGAATTATAGGTAAAAAAAATTAGCATAATCGGGACACCCCTAGCAGTACTGCACCATGATCACGTTTCTGCACGTGGTCACTAATAAAACTGAGTAGAGGTGTGGTCTAAGTGATAATTAATTTGTTGGAATGTTAGGCGTGGCTCGTTGTTTACTAATGTTTAGAAGAGCTAGAGGATGTCTGGAAAAAGTTAGTTTATATCTCCCTACCATCTTCCCTCCTCCTCTGTCTTCATACTCTCTCTTTCTATTTATTCTTCTGTAGTCATTGTCTTCATTTCTATCATTATTCATTTTAATACTACAGGTTTCAAAATAAGAGCTAAGCACAAAGCTCCTGTAATAGGGGAGTCCCTCTACCTGTGGGCTGGGAGCCAGGTTAACTTACCTGCAGTTCATGAATCACTTCAAAAGAAGGATCTGACCTCAACAGTTGATGTGTACCAGCTTTCTGCTGCTGACTGGTCCTCTCACCTAACAAGAGGTACTCCTCCATTAGGAGTAATTGGCTACTCCTGTACCACCTCTCATTCTAATATTTACTATTTCGGTGGATATTGTGGTCATGATGACTGTTACCACAATACGTTGAATGTACTGAATACGATAAAGATGGAGTGGACTTTATGCAGTAATGCTGAACAGTCGTTGATGAAGAAAGGCTATGCTGGAATGATATCACTGGAATTTGATGGAGCAGAATACCTTGTCATAATAGGAGGGAGAGGTTCTACACCAACTGTTTACCATCCTCAGTTTCAATATGATCAACTTAATGATGGCGGCGTTCGTACTAATGAACAGTTACTTTATAATGTGTCCACTGGTAAGATTCTCAGCTTTATACATGTACATGTATACATTATACTGATTTACTTTTGATAAAAATTGCTTGTACATGTACTTCAAATTCATAATTACTGTACATGTGTATATTAATTACATGTATAATTATAGCAATATAATAGGTAACAACCGTAAGATGTATTGATAGATGATCACTGTATTCTCTTCACTTAATTTAGGACAATTCACTGTTCCATCTGTCAGTGGACAGTGTTGTCCACCAACTAGTAGTTTCATAATTGAGAAGATTACTACTACTGGTAACAGAGGAGTAATGTTTGGAGGACGAGTGACTGTTAATGGTGATCTGAATACAGCTACTAACAGTGTTTACATATTCAGTGTGACACATAGTATCATAGTAAGTTGTATTATATTTTGTTGTATTGTAACAAGTGCAAATAAACAATACGCCGTGATGTAGCAGGCTACTGTAGGTGCATTGGATACTCTCCCTAATATTATGTACTCTTGGTAATACAGTATTTCCTCAAATAGGGGCCCTACTCAAATAAGTGCCTATCATTAATATATTACCACTATAGATACGCACATATCCAAGTATTTATTAATTTATGGTTAGAGTGGCCCAAATGGCCTATTTGTTCATCTGCAGTCTTCAGAACATAGAGTCACAGGTTTGAGCCCATGTTTTGGCACTTTTTTATTTTATTTTTTGTGAATTTTGCCTCTGTTAAGCAATAAATGCCTAGGCCCTTATTCAAGGAAATACACTACATTATTTCAGTATTATTATATTCTACCTAACCCAAACTTCAAAGACGCTGCAGTGCTGATAAATCGTTTATACTGCCCTAGGGCACTTCTTATTTATTATATACATGTACATGTACATGTATGTATAGGTTATGCACCAAGGTAGAGGTTTCTATGGGATTTATTAACTGAGCAATGCAGTCGCAAGGTTAATAAATGTAGCATACTGTGATGTTCTAATGGCCAGTCAGAGTGAGAATATTTAATTACGATATAAGACCCCGTTTACACTAATCCATTTTCACATGTAAACAGAGACTTTTTGATTTTGATACAGCTTCTGTTTACACTAATACATGAAAACGCATCACCTATCCCAAGCAAAATGTAAAAGGATACCAAAGTGGATACTTCTATAAAGGAATGATAAATCTTATGAAAATGCAGCTGCTGGATTAGTGTAAACACCTAAAACGAATAATAGCTCGAGTGATAGCAAAAACAATCCAGATTCAGTGAAGTGGATTAGTGTAAATGGGGCCTAAATCAGCAGAACAATAGCAAGTATGAGTGCTATTGTAAACTGGTGAGTAACAAGACAGCAACTGATATAATAATACACCAAGATGAATGACATAGGCTGAGGTGTATAACCAACTTCTACCATGACATTTGAAGAAACCTAGCAGCTGCTGATCATAAGATCACAGTTGACATACATACAACATATCTCACAGGCTAGGCCAGTAGAGAATCAATCAAACTTGACAAAACTAATGGACTAATAAGAGCATAAGCATAGAGCATCAAGATTCTAAGTGTTCCCGGGAGGTATCTAATAGATTTATAAACCTAGGCTGGTATTCTGCATCCTGACTGGTCAATTTAAATTTGGCCCATGGTAGAAATATAAATATTATAGTCATGCTTAGGTAGTCTGGTATTTCATATTATCAAGTATGTTGTGTACCAATAGATTTGTTATACCTCCAGTACTTGTACATGTATAATACTAAACACAACCACTAACCTCACCTCATTAACATCAAAGTATTAAATATTAGGATTAATTTTTACATGTCACACCCATTATTTGTATAGCCACACCCATTATTCATATTTACGCTGACTGATATTATTAGTATTTGTTTATGTATCTAGAACTGGGAGATACTGAAACCAGGAGCAATACCTAATGAGGGACTGTGGCCTATGGAGAGATATTGTCATGCTAGTGCTATTATCAATGGTGACTCTACCTCACCTACACTAGTAGTGATTGGTGGAAAGGATAAGAAGAATCAACTAGTTAATGAATGTTTGTTATTTGATAGTATCACTACTGGTCAGTATAGTTGTAGGAAGGTATGTGTGTGTATAGTACTGTATAATGATGTGTGTGTATGTATAGTTAGGTCAGTTGAGAGTATGACACTAGTACTGATGTATATTGATGATAGATTAGTAATTGTTAGTGTGTTCAGTAGATAAGACTATCACTGATGAAACATTAACAATACAATAGAACCACCCACACATTTGATTAAAAATTACACATTACATTATTTTGTGAATCAACCTTAATGTGTGTGCGTGTGTGTGTGTGTGTGCGTGTGTGCGTGTGTGTGTGTGTGTGTGCGTGTGTGTGTGTGTGTGTGTGTGTGTACTATTAACAAATTTCCTATTTTTAAAATATTGAGATTTAATTTTGTACATATTTTGTTATTCTTTACATGATGTGCATGAAATAAAATGTATATTTTGTTCAGATTAGAATTGATTTTACAATTACAATAAATGTAACGATCATCTACATATGAAATGATACAATTTCTCATTTTTATAAGTAACTGTATAAACATCATGTATCAGTAATTACTTGTATACTTCTCTTTATCTACAGATTCCTCTACCTGAATCTGTTACTGGTAGATACGCTCACTCACTCACAGCAGTCACAATGTCACCACACTGTGTGTGGCTAGTAATTGTTGGAGGATGTAAAGAGTTTGAATGGAAAGATGTTGGAGGAGGAAAGGAGGAACCATGGGTTACATATATCAATGATACTAATAGACTAACAATGATAATTGGATTAGGTAAGATAATATTAATTAATTGTAAGGATACGAGCATTAAATACATAATTACATTAAATAATGTACCACTCATTTTTATAGTATGTACATTATTTGTAAATTTCAGTTCCTAATATGACTTACATTTTCCATTCATTTTTGTATACTGTACACACTACAATACCACTGTATGTGTGGGTGTGTATTTACAACCACTATAAATGATACCATTAGTTTATAAATTAAATACATTTATTTATAAATATATAATGTATGTTATTGTGTCTCAGTATATAGTGAAGCTGGTGAGTGGATAGTAGAGTCAGTACTGGATGGTAATGATCTCACTAGTAAGAACTATCAAAAAAAGTATCAATCGTACAGCAAGACCAGAACATGGCGGATGGATCAGCTAATAGAATATCCGACAGAGAGGGAAATAAAGCTTCAGAGATATATACAATCTTTAGATGAAGACCTACAAGTGGCTCATGAGAGCAAAGTATCACTACAGGAGGCACTGGTTGAGGCCAATAAACAAGGTATATAGGATACTACACACACACAGACTTTAACTGTACTAACTGATTACTATTATGTAGTATTGTGTGGTTATTGGTAGTGTGAGTGTATGTATTAGTACTGGTTTACATTATCATACTAGTGGATTAGACAATGTTAAGTATGGAAATACCGTAATTCTTCTAAAATTTCGCACCTCTAATTTCAAAAAGAAATAATTTTTAGGCACTTTTATTTCAAAATTAATTCTACTAATTTGTTTTGTAAATTATGATGAAAGTTCTTCTAATTTCACCATTTCCCTCCGATTTCGACACTTGACAGCATTATAACACATGGGCCTGTGCTGCAAGAGGCAAAAAATCATGTCTAACTCACAGTGATGCCTCGAGCAGCACTCCGCCGGACAGATGACTGCCATTAGTAGGCCTAAGTTCAAGATTCAGATTGTGTTAGTCAAGCAACAAAGAAGCATCAACAGACTTATATCTTGTCCAAATATGCACCTTAGTGCCTCCTATTTCGTCATAATTAATTGCTAGTTGGCCATAAAGGCTTAGTTTACTCTAATTATTCATTTTCAAAATTTATTTATCAAAAGTGACTGTGGGAAACTTTTAGAAGATTTACGGTAGTATCCTGTACTCAATAAAAAGGTCAAAATTGTCCATGCATTAGAAATAATGAGATTGATGTAGAGTGAGCTCTGCTTACCATATATGGTATGATTAGCCATAATCATAGTACATGTATTTATGGGCTACTGTACATGCAGTGCAAATTTGTATAAGCTAGAAATAATATTGAATATGATTATCTAATGGCTTGTACATTGGTTGAACCAGTGTTTGGTGTGTATATATTATGTGTATATTCTGTTGTGTTATTATGCATAATACTGATTACTCTCTTCTTTTATATTATTATTATTCAGTTAAAGGTGATGATAGTAATGATATTATGAGCAGTGTATTAGACATCAGTACATATTATTAGATGAGAAAATATTCTATTAATGTATAGAGGATAATGAAAAACTGAAACTCAAAGTAGTTGATATGGAGGAGAAGGAGGAACAATATCTCAAAGAGAAACAGATCATTATTGGTTAGTGTATCATTATTAATCACTAATAATTATTAGTATGGGCTACTGTACATGCAGTGCAAATTTGTATAAGCTATAATTATATCATTTTATTTTCTGTCTTTGTATATTTATGGGCAATTATAGAAGATTATGAGAAGCTTAAAGCTAAAGTTGCCGATAATGAAGTATATGTAACTAAAATATTGAAAGAGAAGACACGAGTAGAGGAGAAGAAACAGGTTATTACTGGTTAGTGTATCATCAGTACATAATATTAGATGAGAGAATATTCTATTAATGTATAGAAGATTATGAGAAACTTAAAACCAAGGTTGCTGATATGGAGGAGAAGGAGGAAAAATATCTCGAAGAGAAACAGATCATTATTGGTTAGTTAACTATACACACAGCATGTATTAGATGAGAGAATATGTTTATTGTGTAGGCGACAAACAAAATCTCAAAACTGACATTTCAAAGAAAGACAAAGTTATAGCCAAACTGACATCACAAGTAGAGGAACAATCACAGAATGAGAAAAAGATCATTACTAGTTAGTGCATTATCATCAATCAATAATAATTATTAATATTCTATTAATTTATAAACCTTAAAGAAAAGGACTCGTACATAGCCAAACTAATGAAGGAGAAGTCACAACTACAGGAGAGAGTCACATCCTTAGAGGAACAATCCATCAAAGAGACCAGTTCCATTGGACTACAATTTAATTACCTGATCCCTTCAATGGGTAAGAGTATTATTGTGTGACTGACTACTAAGTACTGCTAACTACTGATTTTATCAGACAACAAGCCTATGTACAGTATTCATGAGTCATGACATCATTCATTGATGTTTATACAATACCGTGTATAATGTATATAATCTTCCTATCCCAGTTACATAGTATTCATTATCTCTGATTATTCTATATAAGTCATACAGATCAAAGGTACCATGCATGGTTTATAGTGGATATTCGAATATCATTGTATATCTGCCAATATCCCTATGAACCATGCTAGGTGACCTTTGTTCTGTATGGCTTCTAAATAAACTAGTTATTTGTGACCATAATTGACAAAAGGTACATGTACCTTATGGCGGATAGGAAAATTGATCTTTATAGCCTAAAAAATCCAACTTCCTGACCTCCATTTATCATAAAATTAGTCCAGAGGATGCAAAAAGTTACTATGTAACTTTACTATGTACTATGTAACTATTGAAACGCCAAATTTGCCAAATTTGATTCCCTCCAAAATTTCCCGCTATATGGTAGTCTGTTTGGGGCAGTGCGACCACGTGTTATTATGTAAACTATGACATCATAAAACGTCATTGCGGTTAGCTTTGGTATGCCATTAGGTTTATAGGGAGAACCCGGTTCTCAGGGTTCCCAAAGGCTATGGAACTCAAAACCTGATATTCTGAAGTGGCATTGGGCTACTAAGTCTCATCCTTATCTCACATTCCTATAAAAAGTTATTTCAATTTTCTTGGGTCAAATTGCAAATTTAATTTTGCAAATTTATGCTGTCTGAGAACTGCCATCTTGTACTGTAATATTATTGATTTTTACCGAAGTAATTTTAGTGAATCTTTAAAAAATTGCAAAATTTACAGCCCTCAAACATTTTGCGCTATAGGGTATTATACATGTATGTTGTAATACTCTTGTCAGTAAGATAACTACATGTATAATCAAAACTAATTTTGTGATAAGTTCATTTAATTTACAATAAAGAAATAATAATAAGTCTGATTATTTTCAATTTTGTACCCCCTTAGTTGACGAACTGAAAAAGAAAAGAATTCAAGCACCATTGTTATCATTGCTAAAACCCGATAGACAAAGTATTAAAATAACATGTCAACTATCTAAGATTTGTGTATTTTATTTTCAGAACTGATGACTATTCTTATATACATTGTATTCCTCTCTTTCATAATTTATGCAAGTTATGGACCGCAAAGCAGTTTTATTGGTAAGATTGTACTTACATTATTATCATAATTATAATAAATATAATAGCTCCCCTGCCTGGTGTTGAGGTAGTCAGAAGTACTAATGTTGTTGTACCAGGCGGTAGAGCAATAACGATTGAAAAATTTGGTCTCATCATTGTTTCTCCTCCTGATGCTCTTCCAGATGGTCTCTTTTCTGTTATTAATATACGTCTTGGTATATCCGGTCCTTACATTTATCCTGATTCAGACACTAATCATACTATGGTAGCTGCCAGCCCTGTGTATTGGCTGTCCAGCAGTAAAGAGTTTCTTAAACCTTTACAGTTTGGAATACGTCATTATACTAGTCAAAAATCAATAATAAAAGTTTATACTGCTGATAACAATCAAATGAATATGTCCTACATCTTTGAAGAGATTCCTAACGTCACTGTCAGTAGGGATTATGTCTACTTTTCAGTGAACCACTTCAGTGGTTTTTCAGCAAATAGTACTGAAACTACATTTTGTGGAACATTATATTATCAGAGATCTCCTACTGTTAAGTTTCAATGGGATTATAACTATGTGATATCTCAATGCTCACTGGTAGATCTACATGATTTTGACAAGGTCAGCATGTAAATTATGATTAAAACTGAATTTTGTTTTATCATGCAGACTTGGTCAAAACAATTTAAAAACCATATGATACTATTTGAAGAACATAGTACAGAAATAGAACTTGTTATAGAATTCAATCCTTCAAAAAATTGGAGTGTTGTGGCAAGTTTTGATCTGGTTGTAAGTCAATAATTTTACTGTGTAATAACTTTTGATGAGAAATTAATAGTATACAAAAGAGATTTTGCAAATGAACTACATTGCAAATAATATGCAATTTTCACTGCAATGGACAAGAAATGATGGCCTACCAGCTTCAGAAGAGTTAAAATTTTTTTTGAAAGGTGCTCGAACCCCCAGAAATATAACTGTCAAAACACAATCAAGTAATTACTCGTTATATAATTGAATTCACTGATGATAATTTTTATATAGTTGACTACTGGGAATATTACTTGTATAATAAATTCTTCATTGTTGTTGCATCTGTAGTTACAATAATGATTGGCTTTTTTATCCTCATTTTAGTATTATCTTGTCAAGGTAATGTTTTTTCAATGCATTTATACATCTAGTTGTACCTGACCAGTCAGATTGCTTGGTTTCAGGAACATTCTATCAATAGCAATTAGTTTTCTATTTTTAATAGTTGTTGTAAAGTTATTTTTACTGCATAGGTAATAAGAAGGATATCCTCATTTTATTCATAATTATGATTATTATAATTTCGATTTTCTTGATATCATATTGCTTCCAAGATCACATTAACGAAATAATAAGTAAGGAAAATAAATTAATGTATTGTCACATACACATGATTTATCAATATAATATCAGACATAATTACTAATGAAAGCAAAGCAGCTGAAAAATAGTCATTTTATTACTGAATTATTTATTTCATAGAATATTTAATTTTTATTTTACAATCTATATTGGCTGCATTGCTACTATATTTAGTGTTTTACCGTCTTGTTCCTGGTAAGTGAATATTTCCATTATTATTTATTTTATTTTACAATGTTATAGAAATGAAAAGTACCCTTGTACTGGAACAGTTATGGAATAAATTATTATTCATGAAAAACAATAAATAATTGATAATAATTCAACTAAGTGTGCTTTTACACTTCCATTTGCTGATAAATAATAATGATGCTCATATTAATTTTTGTAATTTTGTTCTCTTTAATAATAAGCTGTTAATTTACTAATTTTCCTCCCACACATTTATACATTTTTTATGTCCTTGTTCTCTTTGTTGATGTTCTCCAGTTCTCCTTCCCCCTCTTTGTAATTTTGTTTATCTCTCTCTCAGACATTGCATCATGTATCCACCTTTCATCTACCATGTATTTACTTGTATTTTAACTTTTCTATATTGTATGTACTTTTAGTGACCCCATTTATATTCATGTATTTACTTGTATTTTGCTATAAACTTATCACAGCATTAACTGATAAATAACTGTACTAAATATATTAACTTTTATTTTTAAAAAAGAGTAAGCATTCAATGAGGTAAGTATAAAAGGGTGAATAGTCACTAATAGTGACTGAAGCATAGTTAGTAGCAAATTTTTAAGGTTGATTGACGACTAATTGAATTGTTCAATAACATTAATAACTATTAATAGTAAATACAAGAGCAATATTCCGTGTACTGCTATGGCTAATCATGTATCTACATCTATCTACTTTTTCAGCACTTTCTCATGTATATACATGAGTATCATGTATACATGTGCGATGTCTGCTCTCTCTCTCTCTCCCTCTCTCTCTCCCTCAGAGCAATCTCTCTTTAGTATACATGTGTATATATATGCCTCTTTATCTTGCCATGCAATGATGTCCTGTATATTATTATTATTATTATTGAACAATTTACAAAGTGTGAACAAAAGGAAATAGTATATAAACAAACGAACAATTAGAGAGAAAAAAATTTATGGGCCCAACAAACTTTGAGGGGTTACTAGTAAATATCTACTAGCACCCATTAAAATAAAATAAATTAGCAAGATAAAAAAAGAACAGGATAATTTAGAATAAAATAAAATAAAAGAGATAAGAGATTTGAGGTAGGGAAGAGATAGACAACTAGGAAAAGTCACAAAACCTTAATAATAACAATAACTAGAAGAATTTAAAACATTAAAGCTATAGATTATGTGCTGTATGATCTACATGTATGAGCAAGTAAAGCAATTGCACAAGTCTAAATACAGTAGATCTTGCTGCAGTCATCTTGCTCTTTCACTTCATCGAGTATATTTTAGTCTATTTTGAGAAATGGAGTTTTAAAATTGAGACTAGACTTTGTACCCTAAACCCTAAATTCTGTAGTAAATTTGTCTAAATCTGTGTTTGGTGTATCTGGTCCTTACATTTATCCTGATTCAGACACTAATCATACTATGGTAGCTGCCAGCCCTGTGTATTGGCTGTCCAGCAGTAAAGAGTTTTTTAAACCTTTACAGTTTGGAATACGTCATTGTACTAG
>NW_003547910.1:0-12629 GCF_000090795.2 Amphimedon queenslandica | reverse complement strand
TCTATATATGCATAATATTATGATCCTAGGATAAAATATTTCAGATACAATTTGTCCTAGGACAAAAATATTTCATATATTATTTTGTCCTAGGACAAAAAAATTAGTCCTATGGTAGGACAATAAAAGCTTGCCTAGGACAAAATATTTCTGAAAAATTTTGTCCTAGGATAAAATATTTTGTCTCATGGGACAAAATTTGGGTGGGACAGATTTTTCTGTGACAGATGAAGGTGAAAGGGGGGCTGAAAGTTATGTTGAATATAACCAAGAGTGGTATAACACAATGAGTGACAATAGCGAGGATGACAGCAATGGGAATGAAAATGAAACTTTTCAGGAAGAGAATATTAGTGACGAGGTATGGTCTGAAACAATAAGTCGTATATAATTATTGTAGTCTAGATATTTCATGGGAATGAAAATGCATGTGAAAGTGAAGACTTTACCAATGTGGAATATAAAGGTATATTTTTAATGAAGTCAGTAATTAATGTTCTTTGTAGATTTTGAAGATTTTGATTGTTTTGATGTACATGTAGTTGCTGCTGCCACTTCTGGAGGTAGCTATTACTCTTTTGATACTTTCATTCAGGCCGTACTATTTATGCTTATAAATTGTCCTAGCCCATTGGTATGTGCATAATACAGCTAGCTGTTGTATATAATTATTATTTTATAAGGGAGTAAACAATCTTAAGTTTATATTGTTTAAGCTCAAGACATTAAATCTTGATGTGCGTATACCTGGGCTTGTTGAGCTAAAGAACTTTAAACTACCTTTGTTTGAGCCACCAAGAGAAGTTAGCATGTGATTGTCATTCTAGCATGCCATATACCTATATAATAGGTATTCACACGATGCGGTATTTCATTTCATATTAATCTACAATCAACTTTATTCGCTACTCTTTTGGAAATTTGTTATACTGTCGTGATATTTTTCTTATTCCAGTCATACCAAAGGACAGTGCAACGTACATAAAGTAAACTGCATCAAATATTGTTTTTAAGCTTTATATATATAGGGAAATAGATCATGCTACACAACGGCATACAGATTATCAGTATCCTATGGACATAACTGACTTTGGATACATTTTTCAAACAGATTTTGTGGCATTTTCACATCAGTTGTGTGGCTCAACATTAGGACAAATTGTGCAATTTTATCAGAAGGTTAATAATAAAATGTTACAATTTATTGTTATACATATATTATATTTTTTTAGGAGGATGAAGATATAACTGTAACCATCACACTACTCTTGACTATTAGCCAGTTGTGGCAGTTGTTCCCTGCAATTGTTGTGACTTATCCACCTGATTAAGACACCTTAATCATTTATAATGATATAAAAATCCAATTATCAGATATTACATCTTTGGCACCCTCACCATCACGTCAAAATTTACTCAAACTCTCTGACAATATGGAATTACAATCATTTGGAAGTCAGGTTAGTATTCTATGCATGTATATGTTAATATTAAATTATTTTTGTGTATCAGGACTATTTTAACTTAATTTCACAACATATGCTAAAGAAACTTGGCATTTCCATTATAATGGCACCATTATAATGGCACCATTATTTTTATATTCAAATGACACTAGCGGGAATCACTGTAAATAGTGGAACAAGTTTGATGCCTTTTGTTGTGCTTTGGCCTGTATTCCAAAATAAAGAGCTCATGACCTCAGCAATATTTTTTTTATTGCATGTTCCAACCGTATGTCTGCTATGCAAATGACTGGACCAATTGTTGAGGATTTGAAATTATTAGAGGAAATTGTTTGTGTATATGATTTAGTTTTGGAGAGAGATGTTTTAGTTGTTGCTCCAGTGTTGTGCTTACTCCGTGACAATGTTAGAGCATCAGCACTTTTAAACCATTTAGGAAGTAGAGCTAAAAAGCTTTGCAGGATATGTAATGTAAATCTTGCACAAAGTACCTACATGTATTACATTAATTCTATTTTTTAGACTTCTGATGCAACAGTTGTTGGAGATTTACGTTCAAAGCAAGAATCGCTTCAAAAGATTTCCAAGATTGCTCTGGAGCAAACTACAAAGAAAAGTGAATTGAGGACTAAATATGGTCTAAATGAAAACTAAAATCCATTATTTAAACTTTCTGTCGATTTTTACAAGTGAGGTTTTTCTTTTGAACAAAGGGGTTATTATGACATCATAGGTCCTCTCCAGTTGAGGTTCTACACACTGTATTGTTAGGTTGTTGCAAGTATATGCTGCGGCAATTTATGGATAATAAGTCAGCTAAGCAGATGAAGGAAATTATGGTAAAAATTAGATCATTCTCAAGTTGTGGAATAGACAGCAGAATATCAAGTAATATATCTTATTTCAAGTCCTTTGTTGGAAGGGATTTTAAATCACTTATGCAGCAAGCATTGGTTATATTTTATCACTATTTCACAATAGCAGAGAAAAAATGCTGGATTCTTTTATCAAAAGTTAGATAGTATTTTTTTGCATTACATAATGTAATTATAGGTATTTCGTCTAGCATATTGTACTTCTTCTCATAACAATGAAGAGTGCTGGAGACATGTTTGTACTGATTTTGTACTAACTACAGCTGAATATATGCCTAAATATTCTAAGCAATTAAAGACTCACCTTATTTGTATTTAGTGGATAGTACAGTTTCCTTTGGCCCTCCTCAGTGCTATAATACAGAAAGGTAAACCGTAAATATACTTGTAGCTATAATTATCTTTTTGTTTATTAACTTAGGTTTGAGTCTTTTAATTCTCATATTAGAGCTCAGAATATCTATGGAAATAGGCAGTCTCCTAGCAGGGATATTGCTACAAAGTTTGCTGTAATTCATAATCTTCGCTATATCTGCTCTGGTGGATACTTTAATGGACAACAGTATGTACTAACTTCTTTTAAGTAATAGCTGTTACATGTCAATGTATAGGTGTGATGAAGAGCTTCAGCGATTTTATCTTTTATCAAAGGTACAGTCTTTTCTGAATGGAACACCATCAAGTGAAACATTAAGTGAGAAAGACATTTATAGTGTGGGCTGTCTCAGAAAAGTATGATAACTGAATTATGATTTAATGTTAGACTACTATATCATAGTTTCCTCATGGTTCTACATGCCGTACTTTAATGGATGTTGTTAGCGATAGCATTTCTGTGAAAGACTTAATTAAGACATGTTCTGTACATGGGCTACCACAAGATGTGACATTGAATTCCAGTGTTTTTGTGCATCTTGGAGTAATGAGTCAAAGAAAGACATTGGTCAATATTGAAGACTTTGTTAAAATAACTTCTGGCAATTTGACTGTCCCCTTTTGACACTTACCACAGAATTATTTTTTATTGCGTCCACTATTATTTATTCTTCAATTTCTGTTCCACATGTCTGTATTGCCACTTGTTCTTTTAATTCTGATTTTATAAGTTACAATCATGATTTTTCTACCTCTTTGCATTGTTACAATATTAATTGTATGAATAATTGACAAGTATTGTGTTATTATTGTTGTTATTATGATTATTATTGTCGTTATTATTCTTATTATTATTATTATTATCGTTATTATTATTATTATTATTATTATTAAATTAACGAACATGTACAAAAACAATGACTAGAAGAAAATAGGGGAATGAGCGAGATATCGGAGGAGACAACAGAAAAACAAAAGGGAAACATAAAAAAATAAGAAAAAACTAGCTAAGAAAAGAAACAAAAGAAAACAAAGTTAAATCTGGCCATCAAAGACAGAAGGAAGGGGAGGGAAGTGGCTAAGCCACATTTGAGCATTAGCATGCCACAAAGAAACGGACAGTCTCTGGAGAAGATGTTAAGACACCTCAGAAGGATCCAACCCTCTTCGTGAGGCAAAATGGTGACCTATTGTACGGATCACAGGCTGCCTTCTGACTCCACCCCCCTAGTGTCTCCATAGCTAAAGGCTAGACAAGAACCCCAAGCCTCTGGCAATCCTCAAAATGCACAATGTTCCTCCTCTCCTCAGCAAATAACAAAGTGTGACCACGAACAGTGGCAGATTGAGAGACAGTCAATTGCTGGAGGGGAGAAATATGGCACCAGGACGGCCGAGGAACCAGGGGGAACAAAGATGTCAGCTGGGCGGGAAGAGGAATCATTATTATTATTGTCATTATTATTATTATTATTATCATTGTTATTATTATTATTATTATTATTATTATTATTATTATGAGAGAGAGAGAGATGTGGGAAAAGGGGGAGAAACCCATAATAATAATAATAATAATTATTATTATTATTGATTGATAATCTATTAATAGTAATGATTATAGTTATTAGTCATTAATGAATATAATTATCACCATCAGACCCGTACTGATGTCGCTATTGTTCAAGGCTGATTCATCATTATAGATCAGTAAAATTGCCGATCCGGTGTGAATCAGACCATGTTAGTCATATATGAAGCATTTCAGGATTAAGATCTGTCTAGGTTTCAACTATTTGGCGTGTACCTGAGTAAGCAATTATGACGGTTTTTATTTTGAGAGTCATACAGAATCACCTGTCATTGTTTAACATAAACATAAAACGTGCTGTACGCCACATACCACATTGATACTCAAATGAAATGGCCGAAAAATCTGATGCGTTATGTTTCATTTTTCATTATAGCAATGAACAGTTATAATACTAATGCTTTTGCAGGTTCCACTTATTGTGCTGTTCAGAAATGAAATTAAACATGAAAATATGGTGGGAATCATGTACCAACAGATACCACAGTACACGAATGCATTGATCCCAGTACTAATGAAGCAGTCCCTTTATATTTTGACAAACTTCATTATATTTTGTTCAGCAGGGATCAATTGATAGTTGAGCGAGCTACCAGAAGTAAAAAGGAGAAGAACAATGAAGATAGAGGTATTGATCAATTGGAAGGCCTTGTTCCTGTAGTAAAAGATTGGCAAACCAAAGTTATTGTGCTTAAGGTAATAGTACACATGTGCATAACATTTTGAATAATTGCTAATTGAAGGTTATAGGCAATTTGCAAGCGTCTATACAAAACTTCCTCTGGTATGGATAACCGGTGGGAAAAAGTGGCCATTTTTTTATTCATTCCATCTAAATTTTCAATTTATGATGGATATTTTAGCCCCATAAATTTAAAACATGCTATTTTAAATGGTTTTTGATGGTAGGTTTTAGTGTATTGATTGCATGCATGACTAAAATAGTGACCTAATAGGTGGCTGAATTCAGCTCATTGCAGGTAGTTGGTAAATTTCAAATATTGTACTAGGATGCAGCTAGGCAGCTAGTGGGTAGTAAATTTAGATTGCATATTTTAGATGGCCAATTTCAGGTAGCAGATTGTAGGCAGTAGATTGCAGATTTCAGGTAGTAAAAAAAAGACTGATAGGCAGTATAAATTGTAAATTGCCAATTTCAAGTAGCAGATTGCAGGTAAAAGGTTGTAGGTAGTTGATTGCAAATTTCAGGTAGTAGATAACAGACTAATAGGCTGTAGATTGCCAATTTCAGGTAGGAGATTGCAGAGAAAAGATTGTAAGTAGTAGATTGCAGATATCCTGTAGCAGATAACAGACTGATAGGTCGTAGATTGTCAGTTTCAATACAGACTGATAGGCCGTAGATTGTCAGTTTCAAAAGGAACTGATAGGCCGTAGATTGTCAGTTTCAAGTAGCAGAGTGCTGGTAAAGAATTGTAGGTACTAGATTGCAGACTGTAAACTGAAGACTTCAGGTAGCAGATTGTTGAAGGCAGATATAGGTATAGCAGATTGTAGGTAGCATAGATTGTAGCATGTAGGAAGCATAGATTGTAGGATATAGGTAGTCTAGTGATTTCAAGTAGCAAGTACACACCTATATCAGCTAGGTTTCGGGTAAGTATATGATCTAGCTGATATTATATTGCATGCATGATCATAGTTGCATGATGATATTAGACCACGCCTATTTATTGTTATGTTATTGAATTAATAAAATTTTTAATCAAAAATTATGAAAAAGATATTTCAAATAATAAGTAAAATAATTAACTGTATAAGTACTGAATGAATTAAATGTTTGCATGGCATGAATAATTATTGATTAATATTTGCATGGGTGTGTGTAAAAAGTGATGAGTCATTGTCAATTTGTTAATGCAGTATCCTGGCCTATTTTTACATACAAAGAGCTAAATTCTCCTATAGCTCTGTAGCATCAGTCCCATTTCCATTTTGTCCCAATATATTGAGTATATCATTTAAGCACTGTGGCATCTTTTCAGAATTAATTTCCTCGGACCTACATAAGGGACACGTCTTAACAGTATTTGTTTCAAACCACTGCTTGATACATTCCTCACATATGACTTGACAGCAGCAAGAGTGAAAGAACAATCAGGTTCTTACAAATACAGCATTTTAAAACTTCTTCAATGGCAGTCAATGCTGATGACTTGATTGCTGAAGAACAAGATGACTTTTCAAGTTCCAAAATTCTGTTTTTAAGTGAATCCATTCTTTTCCTTCTTTTTCATTGCCTTGTTTTTCCTATGGAGCTACACGGCTAGCTATAATCTATATCATCGCCATCACTACTTGTCCATAGTATTGGAGATAGAAGCCACATTGTCCTCTATGATACTCCTAAAGATAGGTCAAAATCATCATCACTATATTCATATAATCTTTGAAAACAACAGTATTCTTCTGCTGTTAAAGCCCTAATGTTCTTATTTGTCTTCCAAAATTTATAGGCTATAGTACAGTAGACAATGGTGATAAATTTACAAAGGAATGTGTGAACCTTTTTAAAAATACTGATATAGTACATGTAGTAAAGACAAAGGTGATAAACTGTCATGGATTGGTGAACCAGCATAAAGTACTGCAGTTATCTAAGTAGAAGTGATGTGGCTAATTACTGTATGGCTTTGATTGCATTTACTTCAATCATGTAATTCCATTATTCACTTAATTACTATGCATAGCAACTGATATTATTTCTGGCACACATCAGGTCTATGCATGTCATGTCACTGAGCAGTTTGATCTAAATGTACATATGTTATGCACCTGTATAATTAGATAACTCAAGCAGTATAGCATGCAAATGAGAAGAGTATATATATATATATATATATATATGTTGACTCTTTTACATGTATGATAGGCCCAGGCTGCAATTATACCATTATATATGTAGTTAAAACATACCTCGAGATGCTTTTGTGTCTGGAATTGGTAGGTTGTCATTATCAGAAGGATCACATTATCGCCACCAAAAACTTCACAAGATAGCTGATTTGCGACATGAGATATTGTTGCCATACCATCAGTCAGTGCAATAGAATAATTGCTGTACCTTTTGAGCTCCCCATGACTAACAACGTTCACTTTGATGGTTTTAGTCCACTCCATTGCTTCTCTTGATGAAACACCAGATGGCTTTGCCGGTCACTTGGTTTTAATTGATAGGCCTTCGGAGCTTATGTACTTGTAGCTGTTGGTGTTACTGCTACATTAAGTGACATTATCTCAGGGTTCACAGCCAACAGGAATGATGCAACAGATAGGTTCTTATGACTTAGAGAATTTCCCTGGACTTAATATGGTAAATACACCTGCAAAAAAGTTTCCCTCTTTGTTAATCTGCTGTTTTGACACTGCCATCATCTGCTGAGTATCATGGAATTCGGGAAAACATCAAATACTTGACATATCATTTCAATATAAAGCTGATTTTTTCACATCTCAATTTTCAGACTTTCGTTGTAAAGACTGTACATAGCAATAATAAAAAAAAAGGAAATGGAAGGTTCAGACTTCAGTGGAGAAGACAGTAGTTGGAGCTGTAGCGGCGAAGTATAGAACACGTGTAGGTCTTTGATATGCCCAGTCACGTGATTAAGCCTTAGCGCAGCCTACACAAGATTATTAATTTTCTCAAGCTATGGACGGGATAGATCCTAATAGTGTTGCTAAATTCCGAAAGGATGGTCTAACTTATGGTGAAATCTCAGACCTGAAGAAGAGTATGGACAGCTGAGAGGTTTATCAGAAAGCTCTGTCAGAAGATATTAGAAGAAACATAGTATTGAAAAGAGACATGATGAAGAAATTCATTGAAGAAGCAGTACAAGAGGTGACAAAATCAATTATACTTAATCTATCATTAAAATTGTACAGAGGCTATATTATCAGTCATTTGCATAACTATATTCCACCATTGTCATGCTGAATGGCACATGGCCACAAATTTGGCAAATGATATAACCTTGGTTAATTTACTTAATTGGGAGTTTTTCAAACTTCTACTTATACATGTATTTTATAACCTTTATGCTAATAATTATGACATGAATTTTAATATAATAAAATACATGTAGGTGGGTGAAACATATGGTAGGAAGATGATGAGGGGTATTTGGCTGTGAAAGGAATATGTGACCATAATTGACAAAAGGTACCTTATGGCGGATAGGAAAATTGGTCTTTATAGCCATAAAAATCTAACTTCCTGAGCTCCATTTATCATGAAATTACTCCAGAGGATGCAAAAAGTTACTATGTAACTTTTAAAAACAATAGTTGTCTAACAGAGTAGTCACAGGTTGATATTTTTCATCATAATGATGCATTTTAAAATCCGCCATAAGGTACCTTTTCTCAATTATGGTCACATATGCATTAATTAAAAAAGGTTGCTGATTCTCTATGTAGAGTTGCTCCTTACTCATAATAAAGAAGACGTCACAGTATAATCGACACCACAAACCCTGTACCATATCATGCTTCAGGTTTTGGACATAAACTGCATCTTGACCAAAAGGAGAAGCTTGTTATGTTTGGTGTCACTCATGTTTTGGGTGTCGATGGGTACTCCGGCCTGATTGTCTCATTTCACCATGCTAGTTAAAAATAACATTAATTTATGAAAATGTTTACAGGTTAGTTGGTTTGATTTAGTTATACATTAAGGTCATTCCAATTTGTCCCATTCTCCACCCACAAATGCCAGTATCATCATTCAACTTAGCTGTTTTTCTATTCATTTTGCACACAATGCACATTGATAAACTGCTTGGCCACCAAATATAGGTATGAAATTAGGAAACTATAATCTAATTGCTATTATATAATCTAATTGCTATTAATAATGGTTGTAGGGATGTAGTTCTCACGTATGGATTATGGGAAGAGATAAGAGTTGATTGTGGAGCAGAGTTTTTTTTTAACACTTTACATTCAAGAGAAGTTGTGTTCCCTGAATGGCTAAACAGACATAGTACCTTTTGTACAAACACCCTCAACTCAGGTCAGATTACCTTATAAATGTATCTAATAATTTTATCAAGTAATAAACAGAAGTTAACAGTTAAAAGATTATGGACATTTGTCAATACAACTGTTAACTATCCTGTAAAGAGGATCCTATATTCTATGCAAGAGCGCAATTTCATTGACATGACTTGTTCTACAACAAAGTTTTTTATCTCTGATGTTTTAACCCTTTAACACCGATAGACGTACTTGTACGTCAATAACATGAGGGGGTGTAGTATAATTGTTATTTTCTTTTTTATTTATGGAAATATAACATTCTAGATAGCTTTAAAAGGTTCTCCTTTCATCTCTCTAACATATATAACATTGTCAAAGACTAAAAGCAGAGTATATAGGTAGAAAAGTCCAGTAGCGCGACCCAAACTGTTCAAAATGATCAGCGGCCGAGGTAAGTAACCTAAAAAATGACACAACAACAAAAGACAGAATGTTTAGACTTACCTTTGGCTTGTGAAATCCTCTAGAAGTGGGTAGAAAAGGCGAGCGACTCGAGAGAGCTGCTTTGCCTAACATTTCAATGGAGAAAAGCGGTAGGTGTGGCCACATTTTGCTTAGCAACGGCTTAGCAACCATGGCTTCTCGACCAGTCACAGTGGTGTTTCTACTCATAGCATCTTCTCCACTGACTTCTGCCTCTTCGTTCTTTCATATCCTGCCTACTAGGTCCTGCTTAACATGATACAACTCTCTTTTTCCCTTCGCCAAGTCCGTGTATTTGAGAAAAGCGGTGAGTATCTTTACAATAGACGCTGCATTGCTTTATGCCGCTTCATTTACTATTATACTTCTTCTATCTAAGGATGAACATCCCATAAAGGCTGCTAGCAAGTTTCAAGTCTCGCAGGACAAGATCTTGAGAGATATGCATTGCTAAACTAGTACCACCAGAAAATTATTTTTATTCCAAAATTAATTTCGGTGTTAAAGGGTTAATAAAGTTAACTTCTGTAGGAATGACAAGATTTGTGTCATCTTGGAACTCACACTTTATAGCTGGTATGATATTGTAAATTAAATTATTTTTGTATCATTAGCTTCTATTGGTTTAGGTAAAGGGATACCATTGCACCTGCTATACAACAGTATGAACAGAATAAGGGGAGTTTGATGTAGTTCAGTTTATTTGGCTCTGACCCACTTCAAAATAGGCCTGATTTAACAAGTATTAGAAACCATCGTTTTGAATTGGAGACAGGAAGCTATGAAGCTATATTTACAAATGCTGTTTCTGGTAATGGTCATGTAGTGGAACAATCTGTCCTTTTTGTGGCTATAACTCGAAGTATTGCTCATTTGTTTTAATTAATTTGTCTACATAATAATTATATATATATATATATATATATATATATTAGTAATTTTATGTTTAATCAAAGTAATTTACAGTAATTTTGCAATTTACTTCCCCATTGAAAGAGACAAAGTGTTAAATCTGACAAGGCGGGGGGCTCCTCACTAATAAATTTAATAACGCTTAATGTTATAAACTATGAACAACCTACAATTTGCAATCCACAATAATTAGTCATACCAAAAATTGTTTTTCAGTATATATCTGCAATTATCTGCAATCTACTTCCTAAAATTCAGTCACATGCAATGTCCTACCAGAAATCTGCAATCTACTACCTACAATCTGCTACATACAACCTACTACCTAAAACCTTCAATCTACTATCTCTATAATTTGTTACCTGCAATCTGCTACCTGCAATCTGTTATATGTTACCAAAATCTGCAATCTGTAATCTGTTACCAAAATCTGCAATCTACAATCTGCCACCTACAATTTGTTACCTACAATCATCTGCTACCTGAAACTTGCAATCTGCTACCTGAAATGAACCATCTACAATCTTCATTCTGAATTTATTTCCCACTAGCTGCATCCTAGTACAATATTTGCAATCCACCAACTACCTGCAATGACCGGAATTCAGCCACCTATTAGGTCATTATTTTAGTTATGCATGCAATCAAACTTACCACCAAAAACCAACTGGAATAGCATGTTTTAATGTTATGGGGCTAAAATATACATCATAAATTTGAAAATTTAGATGGAATGAATAGAATAGTAGAATGCCCACAATTTTCACAGGATATGAACTAGTGGACAAAAGTGGCAAATCTGCATTTTTACTGATGCACACTCTAATCTCTTCTTTTGCATTAATTTTTGTCATTTAAATCTGAAAACTAGCCATTCTAATACACTTTTAAAGCAGCCAAATTACAGATAGCTATTTGCTAGTTCCAAGTAGCTCGATACATATGCAGGTAGTAGAATACAGCAGATTACAGGTTGCATATAGCAGGTTGCAGATTTAAAATTACAGGTTGTAGATTACAGGTAATAGATTATAGGATGCAAATACCAGATTGCAGGATGCAGGTTACAGTTTACATTTTGCAAAATAATGTTTGCAAATAGCACGTTACAGGATAGCAGGTTTTAGACTACAGGTTGCAGACTGCAAGCTGTATTTTTAGATTAGAGGTTGTAGATTATAGGTAACATACCAGTGTACAAAAGAGGCCAAACTGCATGTTTCCATGATGCTTTTTGAAAAGGAGTATTTTATACGGTTTTTACAAATTGAATCAAGGTTTTGGTATAAATTATACAATATTTTGGAAAAAGCTGCTACCTGCAATCTAATAGCTGGTAGTTGCAATCTGCTAGCTGCAATCTGCTGGCAGCAATCTGCTTGCTGATATCTGTTAGCTGCAATCTGCTAGCTGCAAAACTGCTAGCTGCTACCTGCAATTTGTCAGCTGCAATCTGCTAGCTGCTGTTTGCTAGCTGTTGAGGCTGCCAGCCAATGATAAAGTGCTATTTCTATTATTTTTGTTAACTATTAAATTAATTATCATAATAATCATGGAAGAAGTTAATTATTCTTTGGTTGAAAGTTGGATTAAAGATGGAAAAACATATGCTTCGTTTAGTGAGCAATTGCAACTATTGTATCCCAACATATCAAGAGGTCTTTCTGTTCGGAGTGTTAGAAGGTTTTGCAATAACCATAATATTAGTAAAATGACTAATGATGAACTTGACAATGTGGTTACTGATGCAGTGAAAGATGTAAGGCGTATATCTACTCGGTAGCATAAATTAGTTTTGTACATGTATACGCTTTTAAAATGGGTGGGGGAGGTTTATGGAAGAGAAATGATAAAAGGGTGTTTAGCTTCATCACTGGATATTGATGTTGGAGAACATCGAATAGCACCATCTTGCAAAGAGTAGAT
>NW_003547900.1:0-12735 GCF_000090795.2 Amphimedon queenslandica | reverse complement strand
AGTATGGTCATCTGCTTTAGGCAAGTTAGGAACTAAGTTCTGATTCCAGCGATTTCGTTTTTTATCCAAATAATGCAACATACACCCACACTAACTGCATCTATTTCAATATGCTTCTCAAAAAAATTAAGCATCTCATCAAAGCAGTCTTGGTATGTGATAGGTCTTTTTGGCAAATTAAGCATTTCCTTCCATTGCAGTATGATGTTTTGCCCGTTTTGTAGCTATAAAACTAATTTTTAGTCAGTTTTACCTTTAAAACTACTCACAGCAGTAAACAGTCCAGCATTAGACAGTTAAAATAGCAGAAAACACCTAATTTTAGTATTCTATACAAGATGTAACATCTAACACATGTTGTAACACTATTGGCAAAGCTGTATTGGCTCGGAAACAAATATGTTCCAAGTTATCTAGACACTTACCTTACGTGAATTTTTGAGGAACTTCTACAGAATAGGAAAAAAATGGAATTCGTCGAATAGGTCAATTGGGAAAGGTTTCATTATAAACCACATTATTAGTTATAGTTAATAAACTACAGAAAAATTGTTCAGGCAATCTCGAGGGACTTTTACAGCCCTCAGTCCTGCTACAGCCTTGCATTAGGCAGCTCATTCTTATAGGCAGGTAAATCGCTCTTGTATATTTAGTTGTGTAATCAGTGGCATAGCCAAAGCTTAGGTAACGGTAGGGCAAAGCAGAAGGAAGGGCGGACTGAAGTGGTGCGCGAAGCGCACCGCGATTTTGACCACGCCCTTTTTTGTGTAAGCAAGGGGGGCGTTTTCCTGTACGCTGCACAAATATAGACTTCAGCATACTACCAACACCATTCATGACTCAGTCTGTGCTGCGCCAATTGATTCTATTGATGATACTATTATATTTTATTGATAATAATTATTGTTATTATTATTATTAATAAATAATAACAACATTAAATTATTAGTATAGTATAATCAAATGATCAAAGTTGTAAATAAATCCTCCGATTTGCTTGAGAAAATTGACATATAATTTCCTTTTTGTCGATTGCCTTACCCAGGTCATGCTCAATCGAAAGAATTGCCATGTTATTCAACCTTTCTTCAGACATTGTTGTCCTCAAGTAGCTTTTGATTCTTTTGAGGGTTGAAAAGGTTCTCTCACACTTGGCTGTAGAGACAGAAATAGTCAGGGCAATTTGGAGTAGCTGGATAAGATTAGGAAATGCAACCTTTAAAGGTATCAGCTCTAAAAGGGCATCACTTACATCTTCCATTTTCTTTCCTTGCAAGCTGGCTTTGGCAAGTGTAGTCTCTGTTATCAATTGCTGGTAGTCCAAATTATATGCCAATATTAGGGGCTTCAACAATGTTATTTCAAGGAATTCGTCTGCTGTTGGACAGCATGCATGTAGCGATTTCATGAGCTCAAGGTTTTTTTTACTAAAGCAAGAATTGAATTCCACAAGAACTGCATCAAGAATTGGATAATAAAGATTGGTTTTTAATATTGAGTCAGCATCATCTTCAGAAGGGCATTCCCGTGACCCAGTTGTTTCAAAGACAACCTCATCACTATAACGTTGTGGCACAGCTCTTCTTCGTTGTCTAGAGCTGTTGGCTGTTGGAATATGAGTAGAAATGTCATGGACATCTGCAACACTCTTAGCATATGAGAGTAGCTTTATCCATTCTTCATCAGACCGAAAGCTCTCTATGGTTTTTATTGTTCCAACAACCAGTCCTGCTGCTTTATCTAAGTTAAGTTGTACAGACTGAAGCACATCAGATAAGCCTTTGATACATGTCAGAAGTCTATCAAAAATTATTAAGCACAATACAAACTGAAAGGATTGAACTTGCAAAAGTATCCCCCTTGCTTCAGTGGCTTTACTGGCATCTTTTCCACAAGTAATGTCTGACAATGTAGCAATAACTGTATCAAATGTGGAGCAAATTGCACTGATAGCACTTTGGCGACAGGCCCACCATGTGTCAGTCTCTGTAATTGCCTTTGCTGTTTCTCAGGATACAACCGCTCCGCTGTTGATGGTTCCCAAAGGTCACGTGATTTTTTGCTGATGAAAGAAAAACATAAAGATGCTGAACAAGGACAAAAAATTCACCTGCTAAGGAGACAGATTTTACACTATCTACAAGGCAAAGATTTAAACAATGTGCATTGCAATGGACATCTATTGCTGCTGGAGCAAAATCTCTCATACGCCTCTGAACACCTGAGTTGGTACCACTCATTACAGAGGCACCATCATAGCCTTGTGATGCCATGTTCCTTAAATCTATGTCATACTTTTTCAGAGTGCTAGTAATGTAATGAGTGATTTGCTCTGCACCTTGACTTTCAGCTTCAACATATGTCAGAAATCGCTCATATATACTAGCAGTGTTGATATCAACATACCGAAGCACAATAGATATTTGCTCAACTTTGCTGGCATCTTTGGTCTCATCAACAAGCAATGAAAAGAACACTGCCTCTTTCACAGCACGACAAACCATTGAACGAACTGACTCACCCATTAGCTGAAGAAGCTGGTTTTGAATTTCGGGAGAAGTGTAAATAGCGTTTTGTGGAGCATTTTTCAGTTTGGCTTCAACAATCTTGTCATGCTTAGCAATAGTTGACAAAATTTCAAGGAAATTTCCTCTGTTATGCGAGTTGTACTCTCTGTGCCCTCGTAATGGCAAGTCCTGCTGAGCACATAGTAGTAGAACTTCTAATATAGATATAATATAGTGCTGATTTGTCTTGACCAAATTTCTGTGATTGGAGTCTGTCAAGCACAGTTGTGTGCCTCTTATGGTTTGAGAGATAAGTTTTCCATTTAATCGTCGCCTGTTTGTGAGACTCACAAGAAGAATGGGAAGAAATAACGCCACTTTTTCGAAAAGCATTCTTCCAATTTCGAAAGCCAGTCTGAGTAAATGTTTTCTCAGATCTGCCTACTGGACCACTGTTAAATACTCTGCAAGGGTAACAAAAGGCAGCATCAGAAGAAACAGAATATTCCAACCACAGGGCTGCTTTATACCAACTGGACTAAAAGCTCCTTTTTTAGTACGAAAAGTGCGAGATGGAAACGTTATGATTGGTTGTTTTGGTCGATCTTTTGGTCCTAATGCAAGATCAGTTGGCTCACTTCTAGGAGTATGACTGATGTTAGGCTGTGTTAAAACTGCTGACTGCTGTGCAGCTGGTGGCTCGGCTGGTGGAGTTGTCCTTGATGTCTCAACTGTCTCAATACTATATCTTTCTGTTGAAACCACCATGTTTTCATCCTCATGTTGATCTATATTCGTAGTTAAGTTTTCATTGCTATTGAAGTCACTATAATCATAAATTTCAGACTCCTTAATTAACAAAGACAGAGAAATGAGAGAATTGCTCTTATGACCATGCAGTAAATATTTAACTTACTTGATGAGCTTCTGAAACAGGTTCAACTTCATTCTGATCACTGTCACAGACACAACTGCTTCTCATATAATTTATTATTGATTTTTGCATGCTCAATAATAATAATTATTATTATTATTAGTAGTAGTAGTAGTAGTAGTAGTTACAGACGACCACACCCATGACATGGCCGCTTGGTCTCGGGCTTGAGCTGCAAGTCCTGAAAGCCTGCTGCAGTTGGTTTTATTCAATTATTTTTAGAAGATTTTAACACCAATGAGGTACATTAAGTAAAATAGATTTAATTAGCGGATGGTAATTTTGGTAGGGCAATGACAGCTCTTGCTGGGGCAAACAGTACCATTGGTCGGGCTGCAGCCCTAGTCCGCCCTACCCTAGCTACGCCACTGTGTGTAATGTTTGCAATTGCGTGATGATACATATAGGTTTATGGCACTTATAATCACTTTTCATTTTGTCTGAACTACTATTTGGGGGTTGTTGATAGTTAAAGTTTTATAAATCACATCAATTGATTACTTGCATATGCCTTTATAATTGTTGTTGCCTTCATGATAAAATTTTGTATACAATATTGGTCTCAGGCTTGATTTTGAAAATTATACATTGAGGTTCCACTGTGTGCAAGATTCATTATGTAATCTAAGTGTTATTTGCTCTAATAGTATTATAATAAATAAATAAAATTTGTAATAAATAAGAAAAAGTAGGGTTGACAAAAAAATAGAACAAGGGGCTTGAGTTCAACCATAATAATGTTCTTTTTTCACCAGGAGGAACAATGTGTGAATTTGACTGACTACTAATGGATGCACAGGTAGAGTCATACATTGTGATACCATCTCTATAAACTGTCTCTTTCACTTTGTCTTCCATCTCTATAAACTGTCTCTTTCACTTTGTCTTCATTTTTATGTATATTGTCTTGAAACGAGGGTTCAAGAATGAACAGACTTCTAAAAGATAAACTACATTTGAGTCATTATTCCTTGTCAGTAGATCCAAAAGTATGGCTTGGTGTAGCTCGTTTGTGAGAGGTTTTTCATTTGTTTTCTGATTTATAACAGATTTTGTGAGAAAATCGATGGCAGGCAATATAGCTGAGCCAGTTACATATGTTTCACCAGACATCGGATCAGTAAACTCAGCCAATGGAGGCAGTGCTGCATTGATTGCAGTCAGCACATCTGAATCCTGCCAGCTAAGCTCAAGGTTTGAAACCTTTTGATCTGAACCAACAACAACTCAAATGGCTTTTTCCTATTCCAATATTCTCTCTATTATTTTCTGTGCTGACCCCCATCATGTGGAATAGTCCTGTAAAGACAATAAAAGATAAGTTAATTTATCCTGTAATGACTATTAATTTTATTCTTCATTTTAGTGACTTACCGAGACCAGTGAATGCTTTAGAAGATCATCAACAAGTTGACATTTAGTCAAGTCTTGTCGTCGCTTTTAGCTTACAGAAATAGCACTCACTATTTTGTGAGCTATCCCCAGAGCCCTAGAACACCAGTTATCTTTAGCTATAGCTTTGGTAATGGCAAGGTGAAGGTGACAGTTGAGTCCATCCCGAATTCTCTGCAGCAAGTGTAATTTTCACAGCATTATCAGTAGTAATACAAACTTGTTGCAATGATTTCAAGCTCCATTCTTTTAAAGTTGCTTATAACATGTCAGAAATGATCTCCCCAGTGTGATCTTGGGGAAGGTAGCTAGTACAAAGTGACAGACATTCTAGTTCCAAATTGTCTGTCACATACTGAATAGTATAGCTAATAAATGGCTTCAGATAAATGCTTGACCATAAGTCAGTGGTACTAGCAAAATATTTTACAGCTGCCACTTGCTTTGCCAATCTTCTTCTAGTGATAGCATTAAGCTCTGGTACTGCCGTTCCTGACCAGAGCAACTTGCTCTTGTCAGGAATTTCATACCTATTATCAAATGTTTTCAACATCTGCCTTAGCCATCCTTTTGTACTGAATACGATGGTAGTTCATCCTTGACTAAACGAGTTACAGTATCTGTTAATTCTTTTTTTCACCTTGACGACTATATTTATAGTTAGAGACAAAATTCTTGTCATGTGTGGTTATTTTTTCAATTAATGTTTTATATTCCACTTACTTCACATTAGTTTCTTCATTTTTTAGGTTGTAATATCACATATACCTGAAGTTACAGATCATTTTATCATTTAACCTTTCTTTTAAAATGATTTGTAATGTACTTTTTACGTCTCACTCTTTGTTACCTTTTTTCTCAGTTACATAGTATAGTTTATACCAGGAGTAAGTGCTCCGACTGAGGTACTTTAATTGTCATATCAAAAACAAGAAAATCTGGCCATGAAAGCAGACTAGGGATTTTTATGGCAGAAAATTAAGAATTTGTAAATGGGAATAGTCTTGGTATTGTCAAAGGTACATCAAACATTTTTAAAAATGGTCAAATGATAAAATGATCAATCACTGTAGCTATGCAACATACCATGAAACTGAGAAACAAAGAAACAAATAGTGAGAACTGGAACATGAAACATTTTGTCAAAGACCAACCTCAAATGATAAATAAGAATTCAGTCTTACCAGTCACTCATGGTATGAAACAAACTATAAAACTTAGAAAATAAACAAAATAGTTAAAAGTAGAACATGGAATGTCATTTTCATATTAACATCCATCCAGCTTTATCAGTAGCTTCTGGTATGTTAAAAAATTGTATATATGAAACTGAGAAAAAAAACTAATTGAAAGAAGTCAGTAGTACATGAAACATCACTTCGAAACCAAACCAAAATGAGAAGAAATCACTCTGATCTGTCACTCATGGTATAAACAGTACCATAAATCTGTGAAAGCAAGAAGCTAGTGGTGAGAAGTATTATATAAAACATCATTTTAAAATAACCACAAATGAAAATAACGTAGTCACATCATTCACTGCTAGTATAAACTATACTATAAAATAGAATAAAATAGTTGTCTTGAAGCACTTTTAAGAAAACATCACAGTAAATCACATTAGTCAATTCTAGAATGACTATACTATGTACCTGAGAAAAAAGAAAAGTGAGAAGTAGAACATAAAAGAATATTTTAAAAACGAACCTCTCATGATAGTAACTGTCTCATAAATCAATTCTAGTCTTAATAATACTATGAAACTAAAAAAGAAGAAACAAAGAGAAGTTAGTAGTTCAAGTCACATCTTTCAAAATGTAACCTCATATGATAAGAACTGAGTCTAATCAGTCACTCCTGGTATAAACTATACTATGGAAGTATTAAAAGAAACAAGTAGTGGGAAATTAATAGTAGATGAAACATCATTTTAAAACCAGCCTCAAATTATAACTGTCTGACCACTCACTCCGGGTAAAAATTGAATATAAAACTGAGAAAAGAAACAAAAATTTAAAGTCAGTATTTTATGTAACATATAACAAAACTCACTTGATATGATTAAGAGATTCATGGTATAAACTGTACCATGAAACTGAAAGAAAGAAGCATATGGTGAGACAAAAGTAGTACATGGAACATCCTTTTAAAACAACTACAAAATATAAGAATATAGTCAGATCAGTCACTGCTGGTATAAACTATACTATAAAACTGAGAAAAGAAAAAAGTAGTTAAATGTCAGTAGAAAATTAAACATGTAAAAAGAGACATCACAATAAAAACCCAGTCAGATCAGTCACTCCTGGTATAGACTCTACTATGGACCTGAGACAAGAAGAAACGAATAGTGACAAATAAACATAGAACATGAATATTTTAAATTAACCTCAAAGGATAGCAACTGAGTCTCATACGTCACTTATCATATAAAATAAATTATGATACTGAGAAAAGAATAGTCAGAAGTAGAACACGAAACATTTCCGAACCAACATCCAATGATAACAACTCAGTCTAATCAGTCACATCTCATATTTTAAACAATACAATGAATTTGAGAAGGAAACAAATAGAAAACGGTCAGTAGAACATATAGTTTCATAGAATAGTTCATACTAAGAGTAACTAATCAGACTGAGTTCTAATCACTTTAGGTTAGTTTTCTTCTCACTATTTATTTCTTCTTCTATCAAGTTCATAGTGTATTTTGTACCAAGAGTAACTGATGTACTGAGTCTTTTATTTGGGGCAAGCCTGAGCTCTCCCCACTCTAGCTATACTCTCAGTCATGCCCTGTCTGTCTGTATGTCTGTATGTCCTCGTACGTCACCCCTATTTATGTGTAGATCTAATACGGTAGATTCTATGCATTACCAATGCCATATAAAGTCAATTTTCAATTTTTCATTAAAACAGGGAGTGGTCATAGTAGAATAAAAATGGCAACCAACACACTGAAAGAAATCTATCAGCAGTAACTGCAATATAAGGCAGATACATCATCCAGAGACTTCTTTAGCAGCTATAAAAGGCTTTACATTCAATTAAGAAGCTATGAAGCTCGTATTTATTGATGCATTTGCTATAAAAACTGAAAGTCAACTGATCAAGCCTCTTCTCATCTTAACATTGGATAATATTATATCTAAAGCTAAGTAAAGCATCTTTACAGACATTTTTAGGCAAGAAATGTGTATGTTAAACTAGAAGACTAAAAGTTAAATAAAATAAATGATCTATAGTGATTTTATCATCTTTAGCTTTCATCATGTACAACATGCATGCTTGCTATGCTTAAATCATAATGCATGCTTTGAAATCATCAGCAGTAGATCATAGATGGATAAATCCTGTGCTATGATTGCTTTGCTAGCTTAGGCTCATCCCTTAATGTTCTACATTAGTAACGCAGTAGTGTTACTAAGTAGGATTCACCCCCAAACAAAATGGCTGCCACGACTTTTGCAGCCTTGCTATACCCAGAAAACGAACTCCTATGCTTACCAGACTTCTTAGAGGACCTCATCTTGACCAGAGGACTCCATTGGTACCACTAGCGTCGCTCTAGACCTTGTATAAGAGAAAATTCAAAAATCGGCGAACCGGCCGTTTTGTTCAGCCACCTTTTTTCATCTTCATTATCATCATCAAGAAAGTTAGTCCTGTCAATCCAGTTGTCGGTGCGTATCTCAGTATCAGTTGGTGCTACAAGGATAATTCTTACACCAATCTACTCCAACAGTCTATGCGCAGGTCCATGTCCCATCAGATCATTCTTCAAGGAAGGAAAAAGTGATACTGTGACTGCTGGATCGAGCCATCTTAGCTGCATGCCGCCATTTTGTTAATTAAAGAAGCTTGCCATGTGCTCCAAAATTTAGGTGCGGTCGCGCATGCTCAGATCTGCCATAGATAATAGAGTACAGAGGGATTGGAAACGGGGCATCTCCGTATACATAGCTAGGATACGGATGCTAGTTGACATTTGCATCTAGCAACGCCTAGCAACAGAGTCTGTCTTTGAGCAAGAGCTGTCTTTTTGAGACCTGTCATTCCAGCAGTGGTGTCACTATACGTCATTATTTATATCAAAGAAAGTAGGAGAGACTAGCATCTATCCCCAGACTAATTTTTATGTTGCTAGCATCATCATTTGCACTGAATATTTGCTCTGGAATGAGAATGCTTAGAATGACATTTTGTTTTGTACCCTTATCTCAGTAGTGTTAGACAGAAGACAATAACTTATTCAACCACTCAATAGAGATCCATAATGTGGAGGTCGCCCACTATGTTTCGTTTGGAAATACCATTGCATCTTTCTGTAACAATAGATTTACTGATTAGTTTGATAGGTTTTTTTTGTACCCTTAAACGAGCATGCGCAGTATAAAAGGGGGGTGGTCTGCCCAAAAATGGAAGCAAATATTCAAAATGGCGATTACACATGATAAAGATCTTGATAACATCAGTTGATTTACATGTATAGTAACAGTAAAAGGAAGAGGCTACAATTGCCTGGCCTCTTATTTCCACATGTTTCTTGTTCTTATCTTCTGACTAAATCACGGTTAAGTTGTTTATAGCGAGTCATAGTGAAACAGGCCGAACTTCAGGACGATCAAGGACTCGTTCAGGATGACTTTTAACATTGAGTTTGAGTCTGCCGAAGAGAAAGGTGCCTTTAGTCATCATTTAGAAGATTTTCAATCCTTGCTATCTAAGAACAAGCTAGATAGCTTTGGTCTCAGTGTTGACAGCCATGTTTAATTTTATAGTTTTAGTTAAAGCTGCATGATGCATGGCTCTTTTGAGTCTTCTGCTGGTAAAGGGGGTTAGTAAAACTGTCTGTACTCTTCTAAGAGTCTTTTTTTAGATCTTGTGGATGCCTGTGGTGCTTGCATTCTGCGATTCTTCACTGCCCATTTTTAATTACATTCTAAAGCCACCCGCCATTTTTAATTGACTGGGCAGCCCACCCCCCTTTTATACCCGTGCTCATGCTCAGTGCTGTAGCAATCATCACATAAGGTGGAGCAGTGGTTATATTCTGCACATGCTCGTTTAACATAAAAACCAAAGGGTCTGTGACATTAACTATCACACCATCATATTGCTTAGAACACACCGGAGGTCGCCGACATCATTTCTATTCAATAGGTTGTACAAATCAAAATATATAACTAAATATAGTAAACGTGATCAATAATGATTGCTAATTCATAAAACACTGAATTTAAACTGCAAACAGATACATTGCTACAGCAGACAGCTTGGGCAAACAGGAAGAATGTCTCTCAACATTATTGATGGGTTACCTATACAAAATAAGACTTAATGCAACAAAAAACCACCTGAGAAGTTTGCTTACCCTTTTCAACTTTCAGCCATTTTAATTTTACATACAAGTAATTAGAAAAATTTTATTTACGGTACTATCAACTAGCATTTTCCTGTTGCTACAGCCCGTTTCCAATCCCTGTATACTCTATTATCTATGGATATGCAGCTCTGGAAGAAGCAATTAATTTTTTTACCAAGCTATGCTTGGAATCAACTACTGCAATACTTTAGTGGAGGTTTCCAGCTAAAAGAAGGTATTGATTTTACATGTTACTGTTTTATTAAGGTACTTTTGGATAAAATTTCAATATTTTTTTAATTGCTGCCATTTTATAGTAAAGAAAAAATTGTACAACTTGTACTATTTTTAAATTTTTACCATGCACTGTTTAGAAGTTATAGATCATTTAACTTTAAATATTAAAAAAAATTCCTGCATAACTTTTCATACTTTATACGCCATCTTTGATCTTGTGTCATTTCAGGATACCTTTGTATATTATAAAACTGGCAGGAAAAATTAATTGCAAGGTGGGGTTAAGTTATGATGTCATATTAGTCAAACCATTAATAAAAATGGCCACCAGTATGTATTTCCTGACTATTGTTGATTTAGCTGTTTCATCTGGTAAATACAGGCTCTACGAAGCTCTAAAGCTCGCAATCGTGGCATAATGAAGGCAAACACTCAATCAAGTTTGTATGCAGTAAATGCTTTTGTGATACACTGATGTTTGGAAGTCAACAAAACTTTATGAGAGATTGCAGCCCATTTTGCAAAACTTAAAAAACTTTTGCTAAGTGATGCAACATACGTCAATAGAAAATAATATTATAAACACAATGATATTACTAAAAATTAAAGTACTCTCATCATGTTCAATAATTCTTTACTCAGTTTTCATCCATTTTACAAAGTTTAGCAAAGTTTATTGCATCTCACTATTGAGAGAAAAATTGACAAAATTATATATTGTAGAAAAAGTATAAAGAAAACAATTTGTGTCCCAAATTCTAATTTGGGCGTTCAGCCCGTTGTACCTAAGTGTGATGTTTAATTTTATTTTAAAAAACAAACAATTAATTAATGTTATGACTTATGATATGCAATGATAATAATTATGAACTTGACAACAGCCTGGAAGAACAGCAATAGCAGGGAAGATGGACACTCTTAGCTCACAGATTCTTGAACAAGGACTTGTGTCAAGACTAGTATTAGTTTCACTTGTCATCAGTATAGTTGATATTCCTTCAGCATGTCTATTCAGTGCTGTCTCTCATAAATGTTATAACAATGATAATAATAATAATAAAGAAAATTATTGTTTGTGTAATATCAACAAGTATTACAGTTGCAACTTAAGAAATACTATAAATATTATTAAAAAATCAACACAAACAAGAACATAAAAAATTTTAAAAAAACGAGATGAAGTAGGATTCCGAACAACCGACGAAAATACGAAATGAAAATCCTACTTGTGACGCAAATTCTACTCTACATTGCAAAGTGATCCATAATTCTTACGTAATAACATTAAAAGTACAATGCAGAGTAGAATTTGCGTCACAAGTAAGACTTTCATTTCGTATTTTCGTCGGTCATTCGAAATCCTACTTCATCTTGTTTTTTTTTATTTTTTATGTTCTTGTTTGTGTTTTACTACTAGTAGTTCGTTCATTTTTAAAATGCACTGTTAAAAAATAGTGTTCCTCACTCACCACAGAAGGTGTACTAATTTAGTCCAGCCCAGCACACTCCAGATGGTGCTTCATAAACACCTGTAGCTGAAGGGTGTTTCACACACTTCAATGGTGTACCATGAACACTAAACTATTACAGTGGAACCTCCAAATAACAAAACTTTTGGGACACAAGAATCTTTTCCTTATATAGAGGCTTTCATTAAAGGGAAGTTTTGTAAATAAGGCATCCCCAATGTGAGACTTTACCTTCTTATAAAAAATGATAGGTAGTAGACATTAGAGTAAGCTGGGTAACTAATTACAGAAGAAAAAATGAGAATAAAAAATCAGTTTGTAGAATGTTTCAGAACAAGGGAAAGGCTATGAAAAGCAATTATCTGTGCTCCTGGATAGTAAGATGGCAAAAAAGAGTGACAGAGCATAATGTGAGGTGAAGAAAGACGCCATTTTTACAATTGGTGGGTCTCTTTTTAATTGATTAACATATATGACATCACAAAACTAGTGTGCATGAGTGGCCATGCCCATTTTTCATTAAATGGAAAATGGCATTTTGGCCAGAAAAAGGCTTTCGCCATTTTGTAAAAGGAGTTGAGGAAGGTCTGTTTTCATTGAAAAACTGGGAAAATGAGTTGGTAATTTAATTTTTGTCAATATAAGGAGGTTTTTGATAAAGAGAAGTTCCGTTGTCAGAGGTTCCACTGTAATAACTGATTTAATTCTTTATTTTTATGCAAATGTTCTAAATCAAACATGAATGATATACAAGTACAAAACAGTACTTATGAAATCACAAAAGTACCAAAGAACAATGTTAAAGCATAAAAAATTAAAGAAAAACAAGAT
>NW_003547872.1:0-12966 GCF_000090795.2 Amphimedon queenslandica | reverse complement strand
GTTATTATTTCAAAGGCTCTAAAGTCCATTTAATATGCAGTACAGTTTCATCAAAATTATTACGATCAATAGCTAAAGTTGAAAGGATCCAGTTTTCAGTTAGTGGGTAGTGGGACAGCTAGTCTCTTATTGTAGCTTCTCCTCTTTCTCCTCCTCTTTCGTCTGTAGGAAACTCTCACTGGGTTCAAGTGGATGGGTAACTTAAGCCACACCCTCCTTGAGAAAGGAGAGGAGGTTGTCTTTGCTTTTGAAGAAGCAATAGGATTCATGTTTGGTACTACAGTACTGGATAAAGATGGAGTGAGTGACTGGAGAAATGGCCGCCTACCTTTACTCTAATGGAGAGACATTCTCTTCACTGTTGGAAGACATTTATTTAAAATATGGTCGAGTTGTCTCAAGCAATTCTTATTTCATATGTCACTCAAAAGAAACGATAAAAGAAGTCTTTGATGGACTGAGAAAAGATGGACAAGTAATTATAATGAGGTAGTGTATTTTGAATAAAATCTTTCTCTCTCTCAGCACCTAGTGTACCAATGACATTCCTTACTGTATAAAATAACCTCCACCTAAAGGACACCTCTGTATAACAGGGACACTCTTTCTTGGTCCAAAGTGTCCATTATATAGAGGCTAGTCTATACATGTACATGTACATGTAGTCCGGCCTGTCTGGAGTATGTGTGTTGAAGTAATGTAATACCTGAGGACTGAGATACCTGCTTGACAGCTTGAGGTGAAGATGTAGTGGGAGTTCATGTATATTAGTGTACATTCTATAAAAGCAACAGCTGTGCAGCTGTCACTGGTAATTAATAATGAATGAGCCTTTAACCATGTACATGTACATGGTCTCACTGTTATACTGACAGGTAGGAGTAGCAACTGGGGAATGTATACCAGTAGTAGTACACACTTAACTATAATTAATGACCTCTCTCTCTCTCTCTCCTACAGTATCCCAGTATCCAGCTGGTATTAGTAGTGTATGTCAGTGATATTACTTTTGGGTATGACAGTACCAGACCTCCTCACTATAAACCAGTGAGTGTAACCTGTCAAACAGGTTTACTAGTATTATAATACCAGTGGGTATTACTAGTATTCCAAACAGATATTACCAGTTGATCTTGGTAGTCAGATGATCATGTTCTATTTGGATAGTAATTGTGAGTTCACTTTGAGGACCTCAGGGACTGAACCAAAGATCAAGTATTATGTGTACATGTTCAGTCCTCCTGGAGTACAGTATGTTTTACTGCCATTTACAATATATTAATATTCGTTATTATTATTATTATTATTATTATTATTATTATTAGTGCTGATGAGTCCTCACTTAAAGATACTTTGTCTCGTACTGTTGATGATATTATTACTGAATTCATTAAACCAGATTATTATAATTTAATATATAGATCTATTTAATAAGAGATGTTATGTGAGTCTATTGTATGCGTTTAGTGTTTAATGTTATTCTTTGGTTGTTGTGATAAGTTTGTGTCACGTGATCAGTAAATATTTTGTTGTGTGAGAGTGAACTGTCTATTCAGTTTCACCTGACCTATTGATTTTTTGTTATAACTTTTGATAAACATGGAGTTTAGAAATTTTGTTTGCATCATTAGAATCGCTAGGTCCTTCCCGTCCTTTAGATAAAAAGATCGGGTCAAAATGATAAGGCCTTAGCCTTTTTTGGATGTCCCTCTATAAACTCAATGACATACCTTTGACCGCAATTATGCAGCTAGAACAGCCAGAATAAATTCAGCTGCTACCAAATCTACTCTTGCTGCTACTTATCTGCATCCAAACCACAAATACGTAAAGAATGCGGATGTGACGTAGTTATTTATTAATTGAAAAAAGCCAGGGCAGCCTGGCAGACTAGGTGAAAGTGAATACTGAATAGACTTTAGTGAACTGTCAAGATGGCCACTGGTGGATCAGGTTAGCTCTTGTGTCAGTATCAGTGGCGGAGCTGAACCCGGGCCCACACGGGCCTAGGCCCGGGCATCAAAGCTCTGTAATGAGATTCATTAGATGCAATGTAAACAATTTCTTGCCCAAAGTTTAGATAAAGCCAACCACAAGCCTCACCAGAGTACTAACAAGTGCATACAGGTGCATATAAGCAATTAGCAAGCATTTTCAAGTAAAATACCGTATAGCGTCAAATTTTCGTGGGTGAAAATTTTCGTGATTCCATACATTTTTGCTTTCAAGTAAATTTTCGTTAAAAAATTTTCGTGATTTAGGCCTAAATAAAATTTCGTGATGATTAAAACCACTCCTATCCATGTAGCCGCTAGTAGCTAACCTTGCAGCTGGACTTGGAGAAGAAGCAACATGAGCGGTAGCATTATTTATTAATTCCCTTCGTGTATCCGTGGCTATCACATATACCAAGAAAGGTGGACTCCCTTTATAGGAGAGACTCTTAGCTGTGCCCGAGAAACAAATAAAAGGCGTGATGGGACACGCCCACATTTATATCAAAATTAAATTTCGTGAAAAATATTTTCGTGATTGTCCATTCAATCACGAAAATCACGAAAATTTTCAACCACGAAAATTTGACGCTATACGGTACCCAAAGAAAATTAAAAAGCATCTATGGAAAAAGCTAAAAACAGGACACACCCACATCCGGGCCCGGGCATCAGTTTAGTTCCAGCTCCGCCACTGGTCAGTATCAAGTGTTCAGTGTTTGATTCACTTTATTTCACTTTACATTAGGAAGGGATACTAAATATATAGGAGCCTTATTATATGAGGAGAAAAGTTCAAATGAATATGTAGCAATATTTACTGTAGCTAAAGGTGAAGACACACTCGATGATGTAAGTATATTATAATGAAGTATATTGTGTACATGATGTGTATTAATGTTTTTATTTACAGTATGTGAGAAGGAAGCACCCTGGAGCGAGGGGAGGTTCACTTATCTCCTTTACATTTGTCCAGCAGCAAGACTCTACACTTCCATCAAGAGGTGATTATATTGAATTAAAGTTTGGTACTCCACAAGTTAAGTCAACCACTGGATGGATTATTAAACCTCACACAGTACCTTGTAGAGTAAGTACTTGTATCATGTATATATATAATTAATGTGTGTGGGTGTATCAATAGATATATAGAAGTGATGTTGATAAGGCTTGTACACCTGGCTATCCTGACCCTCCCTCCTCCAGTATATCAGTACATGCTACACTTGATGCTGTTTTTAGACTAGAGTATACTATACCACTGGAAGGTGTGGTGGTTGCATATGATGATACATTATATATTAGCAGGACATTGAGAAAAGGTAAGATAAATGAGAGTGGGTGTGGTCTCGTATTAATAACCACACCCACTCCACCACTCCCAATGCTGGTACTAATATAATGATATTCATACCTTCAGTAGTATAAGTACCGTAATTCTTCTAGAAATTCGCCACAGTCACTTTTGATAAATAAATTTTGAAAACGAATAATTAGAGTAAACTAAGCCTTTATGGCCAACTAACAATTAATAATGACGAAATAGGAGGCAGTATGATGCATGTTTGGACAAGATATTGTAAGTCTGTCGATGCTTCTTTGTTGCTTAACTAATAATCTTCACAATCTGAATCTTGAACTTAGGCCAACTGTTATGGCGGCAGTCATCTATCCAGCAGAGTACTGCTCAAGGCATCACTGTGAGTTAGACATGATTTTCGGCCTCTTTCATCACAGGTCCATGTGTTATAATGCTGTCGTGTGTCAAAATTGGAGGAAAATGGTGAAATTAGAAGAACTTTCATCATAATTTACAAAACGAATAATTAGAATTAATTTTGAAATAAAAGTGCTTAAAATTATTTATTTTTGAAATTAGAGGTGCGAAATTTTAGAAGAATTACGGTATTGTATTAATAAATAATAATTTAATTGACCATTGACACATACCCTTAACCAGCCTTATGATTTTAATAATTAATTTATGTTCCATTACTCCATAGGTCATCTCTTGGACATTAATGATTTACAGTATGTACTTGACACATTGAATGAAGCTGGCTTCTCACAGGGGGAATGGAAACCTCTTGGTATTGCTTTAGGATTATATTATCCTACACTGAAGGCTATTGGGGATGAGTATCGTAGAGATGAACAAGGATGTCTTAGGCAGTGTCTAGGGAAATGGTTGGAGAGAGCTGATGATGTTGATGCTGAAGGAGGTCCAAGAATGACCTCTCTATGTGCTGCTCTTGAGGACATTGGTGATAAAGCAGCAGCTGATTATATCAGTAAGTTATTATTATTATTATAATTTTTTAATACATTGTATCTATTCTTATGTGGTTTTACATGACACAAGCTTTGGTAATATAATTTATGTATTGTCTTACATGTATATGAAGTTTCTTTTTTTATATTTATTTTTAGGAAAGAATATTATTGATAAAGATTCTCCAGGTATTATATTATTATCACACAATAAATACATTGCATGTATTTTTACTGACATTTGGTGAATGGTGGAACATTTTAGCTGTCACATGTCATTGAGCATATTATGAATAATGAAATAAAAATCTGTTGACAGTTTCTTCACCAATTTTATATTAACGTTATTTTTTTATTTAATAATAATAATAATAATAATAATAATATTAATATTATTAATAATAATAATAATAATAAATGTTTTAATTTTTGTCTGTAGAGTTACATCACTATCGTGAAGCACTTAAGACTATCGTGAGGTGTCGTCTTACGAAAGCAGTAGTTCAAGGAGAAGCTCGTGTTGGTAAAACCTGTTTCAAGTCACTTCTACTGGATGAAAAGTATGTCAAAGCAAGTACTGGTCTTGCTGAGCCAAGAGTTGGTATCTACTGCTACAGACGAGATACTGGGAAACGATACAAGCTATTGGATGTCACAGAGTTAGAACAAATTGTTAAAAACGCTTTGAAAAAAGATGCAGTAGAAAAATGGACCAATTCTCCAGTAGAAAATCAGGTCAGGAAAAGTATCTATGAAAAGAAACTGACCAGAGGAAATGAAACAGCTGACGAGACTGACGATGGATTTGTTGACGATGAAGTCACCGAAGGACCTGGCGATGGAGATGTAGCACCTGGAGATGGAAATAAAGCACCTGGAGATGAAAAGGAAAGTTTGCTGAGTAAAGAAGTAGAAAAGGTACTTGACGGAGTGCGAGAGTGTTCAGGGAAGGAGAATCGTCTTGAAGGTGCTCAATGGCTATACCTCGTTGATACAGGAGGTCAAATCGCTTTTCAAAAGTTGCTTCCAATTTTTATGCCGTTTGCTCAAGTTCTTATTCTGGTTGTTAATATTTCAAAAGAGTTGTCTAGCGGCTCCACTGCAGTGATGCACATTGAAGGTGAGGATCACAGTGATGGGAGTCCATCCAGATTGACGGTCGAAGAAGTTTTGAAGCAAATTATTTCATCAATAGCTTCTGGGATGCAGCATTTCAGGGATAGCTATAAAGATCATGAAGTTCTACGAGATTTGGTTCCAAAGAAATTGCAGATTCTCACAATTGGTACACATGGAGATGAATGCAGTGATGTAGCAGAGTCTAAACGCATATTAGCAAAAAAGTTGGCAGAAATAATAAAAGGAAATGATGATTGTGAATCAATTGAAGATCATCGTGTAGTTCGTGTACGGGAAATTGATGGTCGTATCGCTAGTGTAGCTGTTGAAGAAAGAGGAGAGGAGGAAAATTTTATGAACACGAAGAGTTCTTTGGATGACGTAGATGAGATCTTAACGAAAGATGATAAAGGAATCAACATTCCATTTTATTACTACTTCTTTGATATTGTACTTCGCGTTGCAGCTAAAGAGGGATGTGGTATCTTGCGATTATCCACCTGCAAAAGTCTTGGGGAAGATTTAAAACTTTCAAAAGATGAGGTTATGGAGTCTCTTAATTTCTTGCACCATATCAACAGTATCATTTATTATCATGATTCTAAAGCCTGCAGTGACCTGGTGTTTGTTAACATAGGCAGTCTCATCGGTATTCTCAAGGAGCTGGTCAGGCATGTTCATGTTGTTCACTCCAATAAAGGATATGCTGGAGATGATGACATTATAAAGGGGATTCTTTCAGAGTCCAAGTTTAAAGAGATTTGTAAAGAACAACTTGACCCCATCACAGAAAAGCTAAAAGTTGTTGATATTGCAATGAAATTGCTGAATCTTTTCCTGGAGCTCTCAATAGCTACACAAATAGATGATAAATATTTCATACCAGCTCTCCTTCTAGTAAAAGATGTTACAGATATTAATCCTTATAAGAATCGTGAGCCATTGCTGTTTTACTTCAAGAAGGCTACCCCAATGGGCCTTTTCTGCTCTGTTGTTACTCATCTTCTTTCCAGCTGTTGCTACGAAATAGTTTCGATAGAAAGTAATTTCTCAAATTTCATCGAATTGAAATATCGTACAGAAGGGGTTGCGTCATTCTACATTACTCTAGTTGAACAGATCAATTGCATTGAAGTCCATTGTGAGAAACAGAGAGGGGAAGGGATAGTCAGGGAAGATGTCAAAATGGCGATCGTTTCTGCAGCTGAAAAGCACAATCTTAGTGCAAGTCATGAGATCTGGTTTTATTGTTCATGTCAGCGTGGCACTACTGGAGGAGGAGGAGGTGTGGCTAAAGGGAAGAAGCATACAGTTGAAGTTGAAACTGTCAATAAAGAGCATATCTTCCGATGCAGTGAGAACCCACATATCTGCAGTGATGACCCACCTACTGAATGGGAACATAAGATAGAGTTATGGAGCTCCTGGCTTAACGGTGAGTTATTTATTACTGTATCCTTATTATGATTAATATTATTATCATTTTTATTTTTATTTTTTTCCACAGCTAATACACCAAACACTCTTCCTTCTAATGATGAATCAGCTTCTGTTACAAAACAAAGTAAAATACATTAATATTCATTGATACTAGTTTAATGTATTAATTGTAAAGGTACTCCACAAAGAAGTGTATCTGAGACCGGAAGCACTGGCTCTTCACAGGAAACCAAAGGTATGTCACTTGATTGTTAAATTGATCACATTCCCAATCTTACCTGGCATTAATTCATATACATGCAATCCTTAATACAAGTCAATTAGTTAGTAAATAATCAGAATTATGTTATTTTTTGATTTAATAGTCCAATCTTCTCAGATGTGCCCACTGTTCACTGCTATGATAGTGTTAATTTTTATGTCATATTCTTGTAGATCCAAAAGAGATACTACAGCAATACTCAGCTAAGCTACCCAAGGCAATATCAGCTAATGTTGGTGATGTAGCTAAAGCATTGTTTGCCAAGGATCTAATAACACAAGGGACTAGAGAATATGTGACAACAGTTGGTGTAGCTAATGCTGATAAAGCTGATAGAGTAATGACTGATGTCATGGGTCAGTTAGAAGCTTTTAATGATAAAAGACAGTATTTAGTTAAAGTGTGTCATGTATTGACTCAACAAGGTGCAGCAGTGAAACAGATAGGAAATTTTATACTTAAAGAACTAGGTATGTACATGTACATATAAAGTCAATTAATGCTAACCTTTTGTGTTCACAGTAGGAGAAGACACTGCTACTGTCCAGCCTCCTCTTCCTCAAAGTGGAGCTAGTGTTGCTAGTGAAGGTGAAAATTAATTATATTATTTTTCACCTGGTGCCATTGTGGCTGTTGTATGCATTTTGTACTTACTGTTGTAGATACCGTACAAGATGATTTATTGGTGGGAGTAATATTTGACAAATTTGCCTGTGGAAAGAAATTGGCAAATTTTATATTAGCGATTTTGTGCCATGTGCCATTAAGCATGCTCAGATTGAAACAAAATGGCGGATTTTATATTGGCGATTTCTTCATAGAACTGCCAATTGCCAATATTAATCCCTTGCCAATAAATCATCTTGTATGGTAGACCTGATCTAGATTGTTGTTGCAACAGTCTGTTATTATGTTAATGTGCATCTCACTCATTTCATTTTCCTGTTTCTTTATGAAACAATGTAAAATACATTAATATTCATTAAATTTACTATTAATTTATAAAATTGTTATTATTTTAAGTTATTTTTAGGAGAATGTGGAATTGAAACAGGACAAGAGGATACCCCTGCCATTGGTATGTATTAATTAATAATAATTATATTTATTAGTTTATTAAGAGACTGGAGGGAGGAGCCCAGTGACTCCATTACCAGTACAGGAAGACAGTTACATTGCAGAAGAAGAAGAAGAAGAGAAACCATCAAAGAAAGAAAATGAAGATGAAGAAGGAGGAGGTAAACGAATATAACAATTATTAGTATTGATGTACTGATGCTGTGTAGAAAGTTTGAGCTGATTCCGACTTCAATTTTTCAAGTTATATGGCCATTTTAAAAAAAGGCCAAAATTCTGAAAAAATCCCTGTACTATAGCATATGATTTTTTCTAAAATATAGAAAGTTTTGGCTGATATTAAAAATTTTTTATTAGTTATTATAGTCCATTCTTTTTTCTAAAACAATTTCCATTACTTTATGTAGTTCGACAAAGACCAAATGTTGCTCCACCCAAACCACAGGAACAGCGAGAGAAGGCTCCTTCTCATAAAGGCAAGAAAGGTTTGACTAGTACTAGTACCCAGTCCATTCTTACTGTCACTGTAGGTAGCTCATGTAACTGGACTGTGTTAGGAGGAGGTGTTGTTTGTATTGTTGTTGTTATTGTTGTTTTTGGTTTTCTTGTAAATAGTGTGTCTGAATATGAAGTCAATGAAGGTATTATTAATAACAGTATACAGTATTGGTATTGTTATATAAACTACCAGATATCAGTCTTGATGTCACTAATCTACAAGAGATACTTGATGTGTTAAAGGATGGTTTTTTTCCCGATCATCGCTGGCTTGATCTCGGTCTCAGTTTGAATCTAATCCACAATGATTTATCAGTTATTGAATCTGATAGACCAACAGCTCACAGACGATTACAGGAGATGCTGTCATTATGGTTGAGGAGAGGAAGGGCAACTTGGAACAGATTAGCTGCAGCACTTGAAAACATTGAAGAATATAAAGCAGCAGGTAAGCAGGAGGAGATTTATTCAATTTTATTATAATACATGTACTAATGTTTCATAGAAAGTTTGAGCTCATTCTGATCAAATTTAGATTTTTTATAAATATACATGTACATGTACTTATACATAATACATTTATGTTGGTTATACATATATCGCTATAATGTATAATTTTGTTATTTTTAGAAGTTGTGAAGGCTAGAGTTACAAATGACAGATATGTACTCTAACTTTTATATATACTTTTATGATAATTATTAATCTTTTATTAAAGATTAAGGGATAAGCTAAATAAAGCACTCGGCCCTTAGAAAGAATGATAGCAGCTGCTTATTTTAATATTTGATTATTAGTATAATGTTTTTTTTTTACTGTTTTCAATTTCTTTGTACATTACATGTATCCTCCTCACAGGATATGTAAAATACATGTACATATTAAGTTAATCAATGTTAACCTTTTGTGTTCACAATATTATACTGACCATCCTCCTCCTCCTGCTAGTGATTCACTCAGTTCCTTATTTTTAATTATTGTAATGATGCTTTTGATTCTTTTTCAATTCCTTTGTACATTACATGTATGCTAATAGTATCTTTTTAAAACATAATCCCACACATTAATTCAATTAAGAAGTACGGGGGCATGTTCTAGTACACAGAAGCAAAGGACTTGGAGGACATGACACCAGAGGACACTGAATCTTGCACTGAATCCAACACTAAACGAACTCATGCAGACATTGGTACAGAGTGGCTGAGACTAGGGGTATTACTGGAACTGGATATGAAAGATCTAATGATCATAGAACATGAGAGACCCACCATCACTAGCTAATGCTGTAGGGAGATTGGGACAAAGACCTGCAGCTGATAACATACAAAGTGAGTTATAATAATTGTATTAGTAGATTAACTGAGGGAATTTAGGGAAAGGTACAATTGTATTATTATTGTTTATAAGGATTAAATTTACTATTAATTTATAAAATTGTTATTATTATTTTAGATTATTTTTAGGAGAATGTGGAATTGAAACAGGACAAGAGGATGCCCCTGCCATTGGTATGTATTAATTAATAATAATTATATTTATTAGTTTATTAAGAGACTGGAGGGAGGACTCCAGTGACTCCATTACCAGTACAGGAAGACAGTTACATTGCAGAAGAAGAAGAAGAAGAGAAACCATCAAAGAAAGAAAATGAAGATGAAGGAGGAGGAGGTAAACGAATATAACAATTATTAGTATTGATGTCCTGATGCTGTGTAGAAAGTTTGAGCTGGTTTCGACTTCAATTTTGTCAAGTTACTGCCATTAAAAAAATGAGCCAAAATCTGAAAAATCCCTGTACTATAATAGCCCATGGTTTTTTCCAAAAAATGGCTCCAAAATCACCCCAAATTTTTATTACATTTTCTGATACGTATTGATGTACTTATGCTACATGTATGTAGAAAGTTTGAGCTGATTCCGACTTCAATTTTTCAAGTTACGGCCATTTTAAAAAATGGGCCAAAATCTGAAAAATTCCCTGTCCTGCCCATGGTTTTTTTCCAAAAAATGGCTCCGAAATCACCCCAAATTTTTATTACATTTCTGATACATATTGATGTACTTATGCTGTGTAAAAAGTTTGAGCTGATTTCGACTTCAATTTTTCAAGTTACGGCCATTTTAAAAAATGAGCTAGAATCTGAAAAAATTACCCTGTACTATTATTATTACTATTATTATTTATTATTAATAAACTTTACAATACATACTAGTATACTACAAAATGTGACAAAAAGGAAAGAAACAAAAAAAAGTTGTATTGAAGGCTAACACAGTAACAAGACTGGCCACCTAAAGTAAATAGTAAATAATAATGAGAGTACATAAATAAAAACATAAACAGAAAACAGTTATAGCCCATGGTTTTTCCCAAAAAATGGCTCCAAAATCACCCCAAATTTTTATTACATTTTCTGATACGTATTGATGTACTTATGCTACATGTATGTAGAAAGTTTGAGCTGATTCCGACTTCAATTTTTCAAGTTACGGCCATTTTAAAAAATGGGCCAAAATCTGAAAAATTCCCTGTCCTGCCCATGGTTTTTTTCCAAAAAATGGCTCCGAAATCACCCCAAATTTTTATTACATTTCTGATACATATTGATGTACTTATGCTGTGTAAAAAGTTTGAGCTGATTTCGACTTCAATTTTTCAAGTTACGGCCATTTTAAAAAATGAGCTAGAATCTGAAAAAATTACCTGTACTATTATTATTACTATTATTATTTATTATTAATAAACTTTACAATACATACTAGTATACTACAAAATGTGACAAAAAGGAAAGAAACAAAAAAAAGTTGTATTGAAGGCTAACACAGTAACAAGACTGGCCACCTAAAGTAAATAGTAAATAATAATGAGAGTACATAAATAAAAACATAAACAGAAAACAGTTATAGCCCATGGTTTTTCCCAAAAAATGGCTCCAAAATCACCCCAAATTTTTATTATATTTTCCTATAAATATTGATGTCCTTATGCTGTGTAAAAAGTTTGAGCTGACTCCAACTTCAATTTTTAAAGTTACGGCCATTTTAAAAAATGAGCCAAAATTTGAAAAATTTCCTGTACTACCATACGGTTGGTAATATTCGAGGGTCCAAAATTTCGTGTTTTCTCCAAAATGTCCTTAAAAGCTAATATTCGTGGGTACAAATATTCGTGGGTGGTAGTTAGCAAACTTCTTTTCACTTGGATCTACTGGACTAGCTTCCAACACATGGCTTATGGTGGAATATGGAGTAACAGACAAGAACTCTGGCTCCTCTACTGGCTTGAAAATAGTAGTTAGAGCTCTGCATGGCCCGTTAATTAGCTTTTATGTGTGGGTGGGTAGGGGTTAAAATTTCGTGGATAAAAATAAACCACGAAATTAACGAAAATTAATACCCCACGAAATTTACCAACCGTACGGTATAGCCCATGGTTTTTCCAAAAATGGCTCCGAAATCATGCCCAATTTTTATTACATTTTCTGATACATATTTACATGTACATGTAAATGTATATCATCATTATTTATTATTACTATTAATAATAATAATAATAATAATAATAATATTATTATTATTATTATTATTATTATTATTATTAGAGAAAAGGGCAACAAAAAGAGAGGAAATATATAGAAAGGAGGAGAGGGAGAACCCGAGAGAAAGACAAAAAGAAAACAAAGTAAACAAAAGTTAAATAGACCCATCCACCTCAGGGGGGAGGAGAGGAGATCTGCAGAGCCACATATGAGCATTAGCTCGCCAAAGCACTACCGAAAGCTTCTGGAAAAGGTGCTGAGTGATCAACCCTGGATCAGTACCTCGACTATTATTATTATTATTATTATTATTATTAGGATCTCTCTCAATATCTACTGCTGAGGCTCACAGTCATTCAGTTATTATTGCTAATGATCCTAATCCTGATAGACTGGCCTTGGTGGAAAAACAACCGGGGAATACTAATGAGGGAGGGAGGGGCAACTGGTGAGTGTTTACTGGCAATGAGATTGGGAGCATGTTGGGCTGGTGGGCCATGGAAATTTTTAAAAAATAACAAAAGTTTTGACGGTAAGTCAACTAAAATTTTTTAATAATTTGTATTAATTTTTTGTTATTATTTCAAAGGCTCTAAAGTCCATTTAATATGCAGTACAGTTTCATCAAAATTATTACGATCAATAGCTAAAGTTGAAAGGATCCAGTTTTCAGTTAGTGGGTAGTGGGACAGCTAGTCTCTTATTGTAGCTTCTCCTCTTTCTCCTCCTCTTTCGTCTGTAGGAAACTCTCACTGGGTTCAAGTGG
>NW_003547838.1:0-13360 GCF_000090795.2 Amphimedon queenslandica | reverse complement strand
TACATTGTTTAAAAACCAGCATTAATCTACGTAAGAAATGGTCGGTAAGTTATGATAGTGATAATCACTAAAGGATGGATATATATTCTATATAAAGATCAATTTGCTCTAATATATCTGTATACTGTATAGCGGGTATATTTTGTCTGAAAAAATATTTGTTCTAACTAAGCAGGATTAGAAATTTTGATTCATTTTATTTTTGCTTTGAGCAGCCATTTTTGTACACGTGGCATTGAGAAAATGCCTTTTTCATTTGGAAAAAATTCATTCCACAAGAAATGAGAACAAAAAGAACGAAATTGAACTCAGATGGAATATACCCACTATGCGGTAGTTTCATTTAAATGACACGTACACTCAATGTCCCCAACTAGCACAATAACAAGTTAGTCCTTCATCATCACCAACTTTAATAAAAGAAGCCTCTCCTATTGCTTTCCTTAAATCAAGGATAGTTTTAATGGACAACTGCTGCTCTTCTGCAATGGGACCCTCTTCATCTTCTATTGGCTCAAAAAGACTACAAAAAGCAATAGTATCTCATGCATGTACTTAAAATAACACTATAGCAATTGCTGCTTTCTGATGCACATTGATATTCTTATGCTGTGTACAAATTCCAATAGATACTTTTCAAGATATTAGCATTTTTTAAAACGAGTCAATTTTTGAAAAAAAGCGAAGGCTATAGCCCATGAATTTTTCAAAAAATGGCTCCAAAATCACCCCCAATTTTTATTACATTTTTTGATACATATTGATGTCCTTATGCTATGTAGAAAGTTTGAGCTCATTCCGACTTCAATTTTTCAAGTTACGGCCATTTTAAGAAAATGTCAAAATTCTGAAAAATACCCAAGGCTATGGCTGCCCAATTCATCAAACGACTCTCTCTACTCCATGCAGAGAAATTCCAGCATCAATACAGCACCACCATCAATTTCATATGGTGCCGGTATTCATTTTCAATCATCCGCTCTGCTATAAGGTGTCTTCGGGGATGTCGGTCTCGTTACAGACACATGTCCATTGACTCTTGTGACTTCATCCGAGTAACATCTGAGGCTCAACTCAGTGTTGCACATTAGATTTATTTTATTTTATTTTATTATATTTTATCTTATTCTTTTTGTCCCAACCTAACCTATTTTATTTTATTTATTTTCTCTCTAACTTAATTCATTTTGTCCCCTACTTGTGCTGTTTTCTTTTTCTAATAAAGATTCTTTTTGTAAGGCTAAAAAAAAAAAGGCTATAGCCCATGGTTTTTTCCAAAAAATGGCTCCGAAATCACCCCCAATTTTTATTACATTTTCTGATACATATTGATGTCCTTATGCTATGTAGAAAGTTTGAGCTCATTCCGACTTCAATTTTTCAAGTTACGGCCATTTTAAGAAACGTCAAAATTCTGTAAAATACCCAAGGCTATAGCCCATAGTTTTTCCAAAAAATGGCTCCGAGATTACCCCAAATTTTTATTACATTTTTTGATACACCTTGATGTACATGTACATGTACTTATGCTGTGTACAAAGTTTGACTCAATTTTGACAAATATTTTATTAAGCTGGTATAAGAAAATGTTTTTGGCTTTGAAATGGTCAATTGACAGGATGATGGGGTTCACTTACATTGTCTGCTTCATTTGCAGGGAGAGAGTAATAATCAATAGGAACAGTGATAATGTTAACTTGATTGAGCAGTTTATCCTCTATCACTTGCTTCTTGTTATTTCGATAGTGAGAATGAAAATTCAGGACACAAACCTTAATAAAAAATAATGATAATATTATTGTACTACTGACTCACAGTTTCAAAAGCCCATGCTAGAATAAAAGAGCAGCCAAAGCCATCGCAAGTCTACAATGCTCCCTATCTCCCTTTTTGTGAGACTTTACTATCTGCATGGAGGAAACCATAGAGATAATTTTAAAACATTTGTCTTTGTAATGTCTTCTTTTCTGTTATCCAGATCACATAAAGCATACATTATAAAAATACCAGAAATTGAGTTAATTACATTAAAAAGTAATTATATTACAATTTGCTATTATTGAAAATTTTGATATACTATTGCTAGTCTATTACATAAATTTACTGGAAAAAGTATAATAATTATTACTACTACATGACAATTAAATCCTGATTACTATTACTATTTGGTAAAGCTCCAAAACAACTTTAATAAAAATCTAATTTTGATTGAAATCAGCTCATAACATATAGATCTATCTGTCAACAAGCATATTAGTGTAAAAATATTCCTAAAATTGTTTCACCACCTTTCATGCATAGCTGGGTTCTTGATAAAAGAAATGTAAGTGTGACATTGACTACAGATATTATCTATATAACTATGGTGTATCTATGGCATGACATATCTATGGTGTGACATACAAATGAAATAAATGAATAGATCACACTTGGGTGAAAACAATTATAGGAATAACCTGTAGGGTTTGCCCCCAGGTTGTAAAAAATTTAATAAAAAGCTCTTTCCTGGTCATTTTAGATGAATGTACTATGTACTATAGTACATGGTCTTTGGCTAATATTTGGAAAATTTCTAAAAATCAAATTTTGATCTGAATCAGTTCAAACTTTCTACATAACATACAACACAACATAAGAGCATGTACATAGTCATATTATCAATGAGCTTTGGCTGACTGAAAAATATCAAATGCTAACTATTTTATGTTGAAACTACTTTCTTAATGAGCAGATTATACATGGGCACCTATCCTATACAATGGTCTTACCCAATGACTGGTATGGTTGACACTGTCATAAATATGTCATGTATTCTTGAGGAGTCAATGAACTCTTATTTGATGGCATATGCATTGGTGTAGTCTATTATTGATAATGAATACTGTATAGGGCATAATGTTCGCGGGATGCAAATTTCGTGGATTTTGTGCATAAAGTAAATTCGCAAAAATAAAATCTGCAAATATCAATTAATACGGTACCTGCATGGCACATGTGGTAGAATTCGTGACATTAAAACCCACAAAATGGAATCTTAGTAGATTTTGCAAAATTTGCGTCCTGCTAACATTATGCCCTATATGGTATGAGTTAATAATGAGACAACTTTCCTTTCTTACTATCCCTCCTTCTTCTTTCTAAATAAATGCTTTGTTTATTGTCACCTTTTTACCACCTAAAATGGAAAGGGAGTGCTTTAATACCTGTAAACAAAAAATAAAATTACAAGCTGCATCTAATTAAATACTAAAACCTTATTTCCATTGCTCCTTGATGTACATATGTATTTAGAAGCTATAGGTGACCTTATCTGACTTCTTGCAGTTCTGTCTACAGTTAATACTGTCTCTATTGGATGGTGAGTGCACTGCTGGTAGAGAAGCCATTCCTCTGTGTACTTTACTAATGGATCTCAAGTGTTGTTGCAATCTTCCGTCAAGAGGACAGCCCATCTGGACACTAAGGAATTCCTTAGAACTTCCCCACTATACACACAATTTATATGAACTAATGGTGTCCATAGACTAACACAAACCACCTCAAAGTATTAGAGTACGTGGCATGTGTATAATACTACAAAGTACATGTATATTAGAAAACCAATTAACAGCACATACAATACAGCATTGATTATACATGGTGTTCTTTACAGCTGAACAATTACAGTCATAACAGTAATGTAATTACAGCCATACATAGACTGTTGGTGGTACAATACTGCACAGTGTTGGTGTACATATCTTACATCCTGTACAGGTTGCTATGCAATCATTGACACATACTGGCACTATAGAGTGTACTAATGATATCACAGGAGGGTTGGGTTGGGCATTCATGCAATACTACTATCAGTTGCAAGTTACTTCCAGTGTGATGCAGCAATTCACTCAGTACAGAGCTTCTACTGATCATTCCTAGTCTTCACAGTATGTCTGAAGTAAGCCAATAGCTACAGTTCATGCATGAATTCTCTTCATTATATATAGTTTGATTATTATTCAGGCAAGTGTCTGTTTTGTAAAGAAAAAACAGAAGTTCGAAAAGTTAAAATATTTGAATGCTACAAGTTTCATGAATTCTGTGTCTCTTGTCTTAATTCATCACTACTAGAATTCTGTCCAATTCATGAGCTGTCAGCTAGAACACCCAGCAGCAAAAGATAACCATTAGAAACTTATTGTCAGAAATTTTATAACAATCTATAATATATGTATAATACTATAGTGATTTACAATATTCATTTTGGATTATCATAGTTATAAAAGAATTGTTTATTAATCTGTACAATATGACATGATTGTTTAAGTCCTTTGAATGAACAACAACACCTATACACTACCTCAATGTCCCAATAGGTTCTGGCATGCATATACACAGCTGTAGACACTATAACTGAATGTACATTACTGAGTGCTCAGTTAAGGTTGTCCGAAGCCTTATCACACTTTAAACATTATTAAAAATAAATTATTGAGTGTAAACTGAGCTGGGAACTGGGTTAGTCCTGAGCTGAGGCGATGGCTCTCTCCTCCTTCAAACCTCACTCAATAACCTTATTCATAATGAATTCAAGTGTACGCCACTGTTATTCTACTGCTGTTATTCTTGGGGCGTTAAACTCTCCTCCTTCACTTGACATAGTAGCCTTACAATCCAGTTAGCAATGTCTACACCCTGATGAGACACCGATAACAATAATACACCGATAACAATAATACACACATGTATACATGTACGTGTGTGAGAGCCAAAGACATGTGAACACCTTTGAGGACTCTTTGGTGGGGAAAAGGGATACATGGAATTCGATATGTTAATGCTAGCCAAAAACAACCCAGCAAGGCAGATGAGGCAGCAAAATATATAATACCCCATCATTATGCATACCACCAACTGATGATATAAATGAAACAAAGAAATGAGGAAAGGTAAATCTTTAATATACAGGTTTCTGATATAATGGCAGTGAGTGCTTTTGATCTAAGCCTCATAAAATTGCTTCTTGATAGTATTACACAGCTCAAGAGTCCAAAGTGAAGTGTACTTGCTGTAATGTGAGATATGCTGATTATAATGTCAGAGTCAGTGGAAGTGGCAAATACACTGAGCAGTACTGCAATGGTGAAAAGCCAATCATATTAAGTCTTTGAAGTTTCCTGGAAAGGACCTCATGCATATACAGTGCAATAGGAGGAAGCCACCCAACAAATCCTCAAAAATTTACTCTGGCCAAAAGTAATTAATTGAGTTCATTAATACCTTTTGATGTTTTCGTTCCAGAAACCAGTCAGTAGTGGGAACTGGTATGGTCAATGTGATTGCTGTCAGTTCTACTATTATGAGATGGCATTGACAAAGTTCCAATTTGAGTGTCACAACAGTTCACATTCACAAACGTACTGTCTTGAGTGTGCAGCAGATCATAGAGCTTGTTGCCATAACTATTCCATTGCCACTATGCCCTCGTGCAATGATTTGTTCATGAAACTGATGAAAGATGATATCTACAAAGGACCAATTACATCATATAATTATTAGTATAACATAAATAGATATTGATACATAGTCTTAGTTTTATATTTAACCAAATACATGTACATTCAATTAATACTTCTATGCAACTTTTAGTAATACATAGAAAACATGATAGATACCAAATGAATTTTTACAGCTGTTTTCATAGCATTATTACAGTAACACCCCATGTAGGCGAAATAGTATTGATAAAGAAAAATTATAAATGACACGATTGCCGAACAGAAGCAACATTGCAGAAAAGAACAAGAAAAATCCAGAGACATACTACCTTAGTCCAAAACTATATTCTGACTATACTTTAGAATGAGTGTAAGTATCTCTATGTATTGTTTCTTGTATAAATTACTGTAGACATGTGAAGCTGAAGGATGCAAAAATCTAGTTTTCATAGTTATTGAATATAAGTGCAAAATCAAATTAGCTTTCTGCCGTTCTTGTGCTGATAGGGAGTATAAGAATCGCTTCATCTGTCCTCATGAAATACATACAGCAAGGACAAGTTCAATCGAAAAATACCTTGAGAAAATACGAGAGAACTAAAGTCGTGTAGAATATACTGCTAACTATTGTTGCTGATTGATTTATTATTAATATACTTTATGTAATTTAAAAATAAAGTGTAATGCACATAGCATTATTTATTAGTGCCTAAAAGATACTGGTACTCATAATAAGAGTAACAGCAAGTCTTTTAAGAGTACATTTCTAATAGATAAATACCTTATAACATAGAAGAACAAAAAGCCCTTCCAGTAATCCACTTCATACAATTTAAGAGCCTGAAATACAGCAACTTTGATTCCAAGCCACCTAAAGAAAAACTATGTATAATAGTGCTATCATGTAGCGTAACTCAATAATGAGCCCATAACTTAAGTTACATGTTCAGACTTCTAACCCATCGGCATTTTACTTCTTACTGCAATTAGCCTTATTTCTTATTGCAATTTAACACCAGTTCATGTACATTATTTAATAAGGCAGGTATATACTCACTTATAATCAATGTGATCTTATGCAAGTGCTGAGAGTGTTGTTGTTAATGGGTAGTCTTTAGTGGAAACCTTATCATATACATTTATTGGCTATGCATCGACTATGGACAAATGTATTCATAGTAATTACATCTCTAGAAATGGGTGGTCTTATATAGAAAGAGATTAAAACTTTTTAAAGAGTAAACAGCTCATGCGGTTTGATAATGGTAATGTCCCTCCCAGGTCAAAGTAAAAACTAGCCGATAAAGGATCAGATATAAAACTGTGCTGCTCTATTTGTCTGACACATCTTGACAAAGATACTTTGCTACTAAAATGGCTGCAAGTATATTCAATGATTTTAGGGATGATCAGGGTTCTATCTATAGGAATTTTTGTTTGGGGGGAAGCCCAGAGCAGTTGACTGGGGGGGGGGAGAAGGTTGTGTACATACATGTATGTACATGTACAGTATATGCATGCAGTTACAAAAGTACACAGGGGGAAGCTGAAGAGCTTGGGGGGGGGGGAAGCTTCTCCACTGGATAAAACTCTGGATGTCTAAATTGTGGGAAAAGAAAAAACCTTTCTACTTTTAAATTTGAGTGTGAAAAAAAGATCACTATAGGACCTACTGTAAAGGTATTCCATGTGGTAAGCAGAAAACCAACATGACATGTCCAGTTGATGGTACATCAAAAACAGTGGAATCACTGGAGGGGAATACCTAATGACAGTTAAAAACACACATAACACATGTATATACAAATTAAAGTAAATAAGCTTATTCAACATGAATTTCTGTGTGTGTGTGTGTGGATGCGTTAATGATACATTGTAACAAAATACTGAAAATAGTACTTCTGATTATTGTGATTAATGAGTCAACTAACCACTTAGTCTCAACAGCATACACCTGTCATGACTTTTGCTGAAAACGTAGTGCTGCATGCACACACGTACTAGTATATATCTACATACTCTCAATCGCCCCAATCTTAATTCCAAGACCACAAACGTGGCATGGTAAATAATTTGTGCATTTCAATTTTGGAGTAATAATTGAGTTATAATTAAAGTCAGGAGTCACTACCAATGTAGAGAAAGAAACCACTCCATCACTGTCTAACTGAGGTGTGCTGTGCACCATCAAACATGCCTTATTGATTCAGCTATGATGATGGATTCTGAAATTAAATTTCTGCAAAATTAAGCTTGAAAATTAAGATTACTAATGCGGACCCTTGCACCCCTAAATGAATAGCTCTTTGATTTGACTAACCACACATAATATGCACACACAAAATAGAAGATTTTGTGCTTAAAATTAATGTATCAAAGTGTAGTGAAGCCCTATTCTAGAATACAGCAGCATTATCATAGCATTAGATACATTGACCTATAGATGGGAGTAAAACTATAACCTCAGACCTCCTTAGCAACACCTGCCAATAGTGTGAAGGCACTAGTGCCATCCCAGAAACTTTCCCTACATGGCCGGAAGTACATGTGCATAGTTACCTTTCCTGACCACAAAACCTAACCTGAAGACAATTTTGATGCTGCTTGAAGTGTGAGTGTTCATAAAGAAAGCAATATATATTACTTCTGCATGTTATAGAAAGTGGCTATAGTTAAGTGTTCCTGCTGCCAATGGAGATATGCTACTTCTAATGCTAGACTTAACAGAGGTGGCCCTATTGTAGCTAAGCTTAGTATTGTGAACAATGCAAGAGAGGCCACATTACATCAGCTACATATCAAGGAAAGTTGCTAATCTATCATCTGATCCAAGTCCAAGGTCATATCCAAGTAATAGATGAAAAATTATCTCTTAGGGCTCAAGACCCACGGTCCAATACCTGTATTGTCACTGACTACAACAGTTACAACACAATAACTTGCATTAAATACACTATACATTATGGACTCCTGATAATACTTACTTGATAGAATGCTCTTGCTAAAATCAGATAATGACCTGTCCTACTGCCAAAAGAAATGTTTAAAGCTAGCCTGTTGTTAGGAGCAAACTTAAGAAAACCAAATACTGGAGAATGAGACTAAAATCAAACAAAATATAATTCAAAAGCGTCTACCATCATTTATTACCCAATCAGTACTCCTGACTCCTAAGTCTTTTTTACAAAATGATACTCTCTCTTCAGAATTTTTTTCACCGACTTTTGATTCAAAAAAGTATTTTAAAAATCTTTCAGCCGCTCCCACTCTTTATCTTCTGGCATTGGTATTGCCCTTCCTTTCATAAGCTGTTGAAAAATTTAATGAAAAATTTCAAAAGTTAAATTGTTTCTCACCAAGTTTCCTTCTGATACACTTTTTTACAAATGAAAATGAACACTGTTAAGTAGGTTATAGCAGCTCATGACCTTGTGATATTTTCTTTTTCAACTCTTTCTGTATTTGAATGTCCTTAAACACTTGTCCATGGCCAGAATCAGCATAAAACAGTCGGGCTACTAAAAAATCGAGATCTGTGTGTAATCATGGAATAAATATTTGCTTTAGTCCTTTCAAGAAACCAGTAAAACAAGGAGAGCAGTCTGAGCAGAGGGTGGGATTTCATTTTTTCTTCTTCATTTTGACTTGACTTGGCAATGTTCTCAATATGGCTTGGACTTAGTTCAAGCATACTTGATTGTTCCTTTTGATTTTCAATGAATAGTTTCGGTTGGTATCTTTCAAGAAGTCTCTCCTTTTTGCCACAGTATAGGATCCTATATAGCTGTAAAGAATTTTTTGAGTAGATGGGAAAGGATATTCCTCAGGAGGCAGGCAACTTAAGAGACATCACAAAAAGCAGCAATGTCTTTAGCGCCAAGCTCATTAGTGTGACGCACAAAACACCAAACAAGTCCAATCATAATCACAACTATAGCAGCAGCAACTAAACCAAGTGCCGTGTTACATAAAAAAGCTATGTTAGACTATGTAAACACAGTATTGCTCAGGTAGTGGCCTGCAGGCTGTAGTGTTAAGAAAACTGGTATTCGTAGGGCAGAGAAATGACTCATTGAAATCATCTGCCTTAAAATAGAAAGCATTAACAGTTTCCACTATCACACACACCCCTAAGGCTAAGAGCTTTAGCTTATACCAACAAAACATCCATGGGTTCAAAAAAGAAACTTCTGTTCTAGCTTCTTGACATGTTCAAAATTATACAGATCATATTCGCCAGTTTTAGTGTCTCAAAGACGATGAAGTTTTTTTGCCAGGTCAAAGAAATCAAAATAAGCTCCAAAATACAACGTCCACAAATAATGTGGAGCAATGATAATAAGAGCAGATTTAGTACATATAAATACTGACTATTGGGTAAACTATAACAGTAGTTATGATCAAGGGAAGCAGCAATATCAGTGATATAACACTGCTCTGAAAAACTCAACTGATATATCTAAGAAACTCAAACCCAGAATGGCAGATACCAGATAAAAGAGGATTTGGTCCCAATAGAAATCCTTTGGTGTGATGGGTGTGTCACCACTGCTACCTCCTTTATTGGAGCTGGATAAATCTAACTTATCTGAGTCCAGAAACTCTGTCTTCTTATCATTGAACACAAATAATTTTGTCAGCACTTGCATTGTCTAACACAGCTCCAGCAATCATTGCACTTGCTGTGCTAGCCATACTTGCTTACAAAAAATCTTTTTAGTAGGCTGAGGTGCTGGGGGACTCAGCTTATCCATATGTAAAATATTGAACTCTGATCTGGTGGTTGATACAATGTAAACCCACAATAATTATAGATCTAGACTACATGTGTATAATATATCTAAATTTAGATAGATGCAATCTAGTCATGTGAGGGACAAAATCTTAAGCAGTCAAAATCATTATTTATCTACTTGTGTCTTATGGGACTTGTTCTTCTTCGGTATTACCAGTGTAGCAATACATCTTAAACTCATAAACACATTGTACATTGTTGCATTCAACAACAAAATCTTTCTCGGTTGGTTCACTGTGACATTTAAATATTCTATGTAATGAATATAAATAGTGTAAAAGAAAGCCATATTATCTTACCTTTGAGGAGGTATATATTGTATAAAATGCTCTGAACGCTGCTCAAATCCTATCTCTAATGGACGTATTGCAAGCAGAATAGCTTTCTTGGTGAAATACTTATTTTGCCTGTGGATTTTGTGAAGCAATATATTAGCTAAAATTAAACATTGAAAGGACTACTTTACAAAAATGATTTTACATACTTGTTATTATATCAGAATATTCTGTGATTGGTCCTACTGTAATGAGATCTATTGTTCTTATTTCATCTTCGGATTTTAAGAATTGAACAATAGGAATATCAGACTTAATAGATTATAAGTGAAATGCAATAAAATTATTAGAAATACCTTTGCATTACTGTCAGCATTTTGTCCATAAATGTCATTTTGAAGAGTCAGTGTGTAATAGTTTGCATGATAGTCATTTTTATGACACACTTCTTCAAAATCTTTGTAGTACTTATTGAAATGTATTGTCAGTGACTGTAACAAAAGAATTTTGTGATAATTAATTTTATAGGCATACTTCACTGAATGCTCTTGCCAGTATAAGTGAATGACCTCTTCTATTGCCAAAAGAAATGTCTAATGCACATTTTTTTCTTGGAGCAAATCGGAAAAAGCGAAAAATTTCACTTTTAAATGTAGAGCAAGACTATGGAAATATAAATCTAATTACATTAGAATGATTTGACTCACCCCGTGGCAATTTGTTTCATTTGCACCACTTCCCTTCTTAAATTCAAAATACAGTGACTGCTCAATATTGTTTTCATCAAAACTATGAGTTTTAAGAAAATATGCTTGAATATCTTTATAATGTTCTTGAAGAAAGCTCATTTTTGCACACTCTGTTGCAAAACCTTCAGAAATAATACAAGTATTAGCTCACATAATAGCAGTATTTACCTCCTTTATTTATCAAATATTTTTCATAAATCATGTTCAAAAGATACATTAGCTTGTGATCTTGTATGCTTCTGTATTCCAACTCTTTCAATATTTGAATTTCTTTGAATACTTGTCCATGACCAGAATCAGAATAAAACAATCGAGTTACTAGAAAATCAAGATCTGTGTGTATGCGTGGAGAAAATACTTGCTTGACATTTGAAGTTGACCATATTCGTTCTTCTCCAGCACAAGAAAAAATTGAGAGCACAACTTTCCAAAGAGAAGGAAAAGTATATTCTTCAGGAGGCAGGCAAGAGAAATCACAAAATGCAGCAATGTCTTTAGCACCAAGCTCAGTTGTATGAGGTAGAAAACACCAAACAAGTCCAATCATAATCACTACTATAGCAGCAGCAACTAAACCAAGTGCAGTGTTACGTAGGAAATAAAGTAACGTCAGACTATTGTAAACACAGTTGAGCTGCTCGGGTAGTGGCCAGACTGTAGTATTGAGAATACTACTGTCTGCTGGACAGGGAAATGACTTGTTAAAATCATCTGCCTCAAAGTAAAAAGCATTAACGATTTCAAATATTGTACACGTCACTAAATGAGTTAAGAGCTTTAGCTTATACCAACGGAACATCCATGGATTTGAAGAAAACTTCTGCTCCAGTTTCTTAACAAGTTCAAAATTATACGAATTATATTCGCCAGTTTTGGTGTCTCGAAGACGATGAAGCTTTTTTGTCAAGTCAAAAAAAAAATCAAAATAAGCTCCAAAATAAGATGCCCACAAATAATGCGGTGCGATAATAATAAGAGCAGATATTAGTGTAAATATTAGATAATGCTGACTGTTGGGTAAACTACTATAGCAGTAGTTATTAAGATATGTCACTTGATCAAGAGAAGTACCAGTATCAGAAATATAACAATGTATTGTAGACCCTCTGAAAAATTCTACAGTTGTATTTAAGAAACTCAGACCCAGAATAGCCGACACCAGATAAAGGAGGATCTGGTCCCAGTAAAAATCCTTTGGTGTGATGGGCGTGTCTCCATTATTGTGCGAGCTTACTTGATCTAGAGGCTTCTTATTAGTCTCGTCCTCCAGGAATTCTGTCTTCTTATCATTAAACACAATCTGTTCAGCACTTGCTCGGTCCAACAGAGCTTCAGCAATTGCACCTGCTTTACTATAAAAAGTCATGCTGGCAACTTGGCAAGTTGGTAACGAGGGGTTCGCAACGGGAAGAAAATCTCTACGAGATTACAAAAATTATCAGGATTACCAATTGATTACTGGATTACTTTTGAATTACCAGGAGAATTCCAAGATTATGAGTGGATTACCAAGATTATAGGTAGATTCTTTGGATTACCGGACCAGGGATTACAAGCTGGATTACTTGGATTACCAGGGATTACAAGCTGGATTACAGCATAGATATTATAGACTACGTAACCGGGATTGGAAACTAGGATTCCCTGGTAGACAACGTCCGTGATTGAATTGGGCGTTAAATAGAATAAATTTGACCATGTGGCTTGCTTTCATGCGGAATTAATGAATTTTTGGTTTTAAAGCAGTACTGTAGTCAAATACAATGCATGAATTAAAATGCTAACCACCCAATTCCATGCACACAATATCACCCTATCATCACCCAAAAGGAGAAACCTCTGCTTGTTTTGTAAAAGCTGTAACAGGTACGACAGTGGACTGTTCGCAGAAACAGTATTTCAGATATTACTCCTCTCACATAGCAAATCAGTAAATGAAACTATGACAGTTCCATGCACAATGATTGTGGAAACATTTCCAATGATCTTGTTAGTCTATTTTTACCCGTGTAATGGAGCAACAGGTACAAAAAGTTTTGAAAATTTGCAAGTAACAGAAATTTG
>NW_003547746.1:0-14238 GCF_000090795.2 Amphimedon queenslandica | reverse complement strand
TATTGTACATGCATGCAGCAAAATTAATAAAATTACTGTTACTTACTGTCATTTAAACCAAATTTTGTAAACTTGTGCTTTTCTTTGATCTCATGACAACAAAGTGAAAGAAAATCAACCAGCCAATTCTCCCTATCTGGTAAGGCCATACATGTAGGTTCACGGTTGTTATGTTGTGATTTGTATGTTCCAGCAACTGAAAAAGGGACATTCTTGACATGAAAAATATCATTTAGTGAGGCATTGATTGCTTTAGATCGACATTTAATTCTATTTGTAAATCGTTTTCTTACTATCAGGGCCCAAGCTTCCTCATCATCATCAAGTGGTTCAGGGTCTGGCTCTGGTTCATCTATATTATCGATTCTCTTGTTACAATCTTCCTTATTAGCAAAAGTGAGGACAAACACAACTCTCTCCAAAAACTTTGAACCAAACGCTTGATGAAGCTTCTTCATAGCACCCAGATCATCATTAGTAAGTCGGCGATCAGTCATGTTCATACAATAGAGTATCAAAGTGACCTCTTGACATTTGCTCTTCATTTCTTGTATGTACAACTGCTCCTGTTGATGAATACCCTGTAGACCAGGTGTATCAACAACTGTAACATTAACTCCAGGAATGATATTAGAACATCGGTAGAGTCGGACAGTGTCTGTGCATTGTTCTACATGAGCACTTTCTTCTGCAATTTCTTTTTCCAAGTCAATGATGCTGTTGATAAGTGCTGATTTACCAGCACCAGTTTTTCCAAGAACAACAATTTGAATATCCTTTGAATATCCTACTTTAGCATCTGTAAGGACTTGTTTTAAGGTATTCATGGCTCTTTGACCTATAAAAAAACAAATACTTTAGATTCATGCCACTCTCCCTGTTAGTACATGTACAACTTGCTATAAACAACAGGGCCATGGTTAGTAAAATTCATACATGCATAAATGTATTATGTAGGTACCACATTTATACATTGTTCTGCCTATGATGGAGGTGGTCAGGAGCAACCACCTCAACAAGTGAAGAACAGGTTCATCACATAGACCAATGAAGCACTATGGTGCAATGGACTTGTCTGCTGGAATTCACCTGAGTGATATGTGTTACTTGTACTGTGATATTTTAAGCAATTCGAAAAAAATATATTATTGACTGCATAGTTATAATGATAATTCAAATAAGCTATGGGTGTGGTCAAGAACTAGCTAAATCATGGCACATGGGTAAGAGAAAGAAGTAAAGCTGAAATTTACTTTAGCATCTGAAGCTCTATTCAAAGAAAGAGTTGGCACAAAATTTTTTCTAGACATTTAAAAGACACTGAGTGAGTTTGGTTGCTCCTGATTTCCCTAGTGACGTCTGAAAAATTTTCAAAGAGGCTAAATCACAAACTTTGAGCAACTGTAACTCACAAACAACGAATTTGGGACAAAATCGTTCTTTTAGTTTTTTGTTAGGTGGGATTTTCTACCTCTGAAGCAAATCTCGGCTCTGTAGAGTGAAACACGAGCTCTCACTTGGAGAGAGGTCCCTGGTTTAGCAGTTCACAGCTTTTGGTGCCACGGGATGCTACAAGAGCGAAAGTAGATGAAAGAAAGCAACTTTATCTGTTGCTAGAAGAAGAAATATAGCTCTAGACTGCTCAGACAAAAAGATATATTTTTTACAAATCAATTAAGCTGTGTGGACAGAATGACAACCCAACTGCTTAGTACCCGCCTACACAAGCGTGGCGAGTCCAACTATGCAATTATAATAACAATACATAAAGCATGATATTCCAGCGTGTATATAAATTGAAAAGGACTTGACAATTGTAGTCTCCGATTACCTCTTATTTCTTAGGCAGAACCATATACATGTATATAAATAGAATTGTGATCTAGAGGCTGGTACTTGTGTGGAATGTATCTTACATGTACCTTTATATGACATCTTTCCAACATCAATGACATTATCTTTCACTGCTCCTAACCCAGTCATTATCACTAAAATAACATATAAATTATAATACACATCAAAACAGTCAATAATACTGTTGCTATAATGTTTAATTTGAGTCATAGTCATTTCATTATGGTTTTAGCAGTGGGCTTTGGGATTAAAATATTTGACTAAATCACAGAATTTACTCATGCTTAAAAGTTTTGAGCTACAAATATGTACATGTAGATGGTATAATCATTTGGTCACTCACAGCCATTTTATCAACCAAAACCATAGCTTGGTACAAACTTGCATAAGTAACATTCCGAGAACAAAAATTAGGCTACAATTAGTACAATAATTTTGAATAAAATGAATACTTAAGAAATAATGGCACAACCTGAGTTTCCAAAAAAGCATGCTAAGTATATGTATTAGCCAAATAGCAAGCTTCAGCACCAAAATAGTACATGGCTTTTGGAACAACTTGAAAAATTCTTCATAAAATCCAATTTTGATTGGAACTTGCTACACAACATAAGTACAATGTACATGCATATGCATCAAAAAATGAAAAAATCTCACTTAGCCATTTTTTTGACAAAGTCTCTGTATGGGACTTTGGCCCTTGAGCAACTTTAAAAATTCATAAAAAATTAATTTTTGTCAAAATCAGCTCAAACTTTCTACATAACATAAACACATTATTAAAATGAAAAAAATGTGATCTATCCATTTTTTGATAAATTTTGTATATAGGTGACTTTGGCCTAACTTTTGAGCAACATTAAAGATTCATAAAAATCAAAATTTGATTGGAATTCACTTCAAATTTTTACACAGCATAAGTACATGTACATGTACATATACAAATACAGGCCTCAGAAAAAAATTATAAAAGTTCGGAAATCTATTCTTGAAATTTTTGACAAAAATTTGGCTAAAACATTGGGTAAAGGGACTTTAGCCCAATTTTTGAGCAGCTTTAAAAATTCATAAAAGTCCAATTTTGGTCGGAATCAGCTCAAACTTTCTACAAAACATAAGTGCGTGTATAATTACTTGCTAAAAAGACCTTGACCTGATTTTTGAGTAACTTTTAAAATCATAAAATGAAGAATTCTCTTTTTTCAATTTTGGCAAAATTTGGTCAATTATTCATACATTGTGTACTGTAGGACTTTGCCCAAATTTTTGAGCAACTTTAAAAACTCATAAAAATCCAATTTTGATTGGAATTAGCTCAAAATTTCTGTACAGTGCATCAATATTGTATGTCACTTTACTTACCAGAAACATTCTCCTCTTCTTCAACACTCATACCTACATAAATGAAGTAAGAAAATGTAGTAACAACATGATGCATGTACACATGTACATCTAATTGTACATTGTACATAGAATCTAAATTGGAGTAGCCTAAGCTTTCAAACTTAAAATTAGTACATAAATTATGAAAGTTATTAAATTTATACACAGAACAAACACTGGTTAGCAAAGCCATTTAAAATTAATCATAACACCTAACAAAACAGTTGATGATGGTGTACATGCATACATGAGTCATAATATACACTGTACATGTATTCTAAGCATGACAAATTTTCAAAGCACGAGGAAAATTATGACAATAAAAAACCTGAAAATTTTTCCTCACAGTATTGGCAATGTTATGATATCGACTCTATCATTATTTAAACATTAATTATAAATGATTCTATAATGCAGATTATTTACAAAACAGCCTATAATACTGACATCACATGCACTATGTCTATTTTAAAATTTTAACAATTTCTTATTTTTATTATAATTTAATTTAGGAGCAGTAGTGGCTAGCTCTACAATAAAATTAATTCAAATAATTACCATAATTTGAAATATCAACATCTCCAGTATAATTAATAAAGCTATTAATTGTAGGATACAAATCAAAGTGTCATAAAAAAAGGTACATGTACATAAAAGGGTACAGGCAGCACAAGAAATAACTATGTGATTACCAACTAAATAAGACAAATGACACATAAAACAAAAATTTAAAAGCTACACGTAATACACTAAACATTGATCAAAGTTAATGGATGTTCAATATTGACAATATAATACTCAGAACTAAATATTACTTAATTTTTACCCATTCTTAAGTCCACTGATTCTTGTTTCTGATTACTAGGAGTTGCCTTTGTCTGTATAATCTTACCTATAATTAATAAAATAAATAAACATACAAGTAAAAGGACTAAAGCATGGTCCTAGTATAATACTGGTACTTTTAAAATATACCACATGTTACTATTGTTATACTTATACTCACAGTCATTCAAAGAAAGTCTTGAAAATTGATGCTTCTCCTTAATTTCACAGCAGCAGAATTTGAGAAGTATATGTAGCCAATCATAAGGTAGAGGATGCTGTTGATGATGAATACTTCTTATCCGAAACCCAGCTGGTACAACATGATCTTCCTTTATTTGAATATAAAAATTTTCCGACAAAAACTTAGAGATTTCTTCTGCCCTGTCTTTGATTCTACATTTAAACCGTTTCTTTAAAATTACCAATGGGTCTTCCTCATTTTCGTCCAGCTCATCATCCAAATCATCATATACAGAACAATCTTCAGCATTAGCAAAAGTGAGAACAAATACTATTCTCTCGAAAAAATTGTGGCCAAAGGCTTGATGGAGCTTACGCATAGCCATTTTGTCATCGTCTTTAAAATAACCCCCCATTTTCATGCAGTAGAGGACTAAGCTGACTGTCTGGCCATCATTTTTCATTTCTTGTATAGTTGTTGGCTTTTTGCTATCGTGATCTTGGAGACCAAAAGTATCGATCAGAGTAACATTGAGCTCACCAACACGGAACGGAAATCTCATTGTTGTGCAGCTCTTCCCTTTGTAACTTTCTTTAGCTTTCTTCTCCTCAAGAATACTATTGACTAGTGCTGATTTACCAGATCCAGAAGTTCCAACTATAAGAAAATCTATATTTGCTGAGACATTTTCAAATCCAATCTCCTTAAGAACATATCTAAATGTTGTAGTATTTTTGTCCCCTAAAACAAGAATTATTTTATTATTAAAGTATATTAAAAACCTTTAAAGCTAGGTTCAAAGTTAATATACAAAGTACATGTACATACATGTATATAACTTGACCCATCAGTTCTAGAGAACAAAACTTATACAAGACCAGCCCAAGGTTAATTTTATGTTGCATTCTACAGAATTGACACAATGGGTGGAGTAACTCTAATAATTATTATGATTCCAAGTTTCCAACTACCAACAACAAAGGGCTATAAGGAACATAGTATAATGTATGTGTGTAGTGTATACCAGGTACATAATACAGCTGTTAATAAAACAACACTATTTTTCATCTGTTAAATACATGTATGTTATTAGTCATACCATTTTGTTCACAAGAGCCTGCTTGACTTCCAGTAAAGACTGAAGGAGGATTAGGGTCATCTATTAAAAGAGTAATTAAAAATAAAATTACAATTTAACTAGAAAGAATTTACATAGATAATAGAGTACACAGGGATTGGAAATGGGGTATCTCCGTATACATCGCTAGGATACTGATGCTAGTTGACATTTGCATCTAGCAACGCGTAGCAACAGAGGCTGTCTTTTTGAGACCTGTCATTCCAGCAGTGGTGTCACTATACATCATTATTTATATCAAAGGAAGCAGAAGAGACTAGCATCTATCCCCAGACTAATTTTTATGTTGCTAGCATTATTATTTGCACTGAATATTTGCTCTGGAATGAGAATGCTTAGAATGACATTTTGTTTTGTACCCTTATCTCAGTAGCGTTAGACAGAAGACAATAACTTATTCAACCACTCAATAGAGATTCATAATGTGGAGGTTGCCCACTATGTTTCGTTCGGAAATACGATTGTATCTTTCTGTAACAATAGATTTACTGATTAGTTTGAGAGGTTTGTTTTGTACCCTTAACATAAAAACCAGGTCTGTGACATTAACTATCACACCATCGTATTGCTTAGAACACACAGGAGGTCGCCAACACCATTTCTATTCAATAGGTTGTACAAATCAAAATATAGAACTAAATATAGTAAATGTGATCAATAATGATTGCTAATTCATAAAACACTAAATTTAAACTGCAAACAGATACATTGCTACAGCAGAGAGCTTGGGCAAACAGGAAGAATGTCTCTCAACATTATTGAAGGGTTAACTATACAATATAAGACTTTATGCAACAAAAAACCACCTGAGAAGTTTGCTTACCTTTTTCAACTTTCAGCCATTTTAATTTTACATACGAGTAATTAGAGAAATTATTTACGGTACTATCAACTAGCATTTTCCTGTTGCTACGGCCCGTTTCCAATCCCTGTGTACTCTAATATCTATGGAATTTAAAACATTGAGGGGCTCCACCTCCTTACCACACCCCCTAGTCACGCCTTTAAACATACATACATATATACATACAGAAATTCTCATATGTAAGGGCATGACATAATAAATACATTATATACATGTTGTGCAGTGTGTCAATGTCAATATTGTATGCCACTTACCACAAATAGTCTCTTCTCCTTGCATACTCATGCCTACGTAAACAAGATAGGAAAATTCACAACATACATGTACACATACAATGTACATTACATTTAAAAAATGTTTGCCAAAGGTTAATTGGGGCAAGCCTGAGCGAGCCTTACACTAGCAGCAAGTGTCTGTATGCTTGTGCTTTGTACACATATGTATTATCAATATGGTATCTATATTTAGCCACAGAAAAATAAAATGGCTTCAACACACAAGAAGAAGTCACGAGTTTTCTAGCACTAAAATAAGACAGAAATGGCATTCAAAGACTTTTTCAACAGCTAGAGAAATTTATAGATGCAATAAAGTAACCATGAAACTCATCTTTGCTGATGCAATAGCTACAGTGAAATTATAAAAGTCAAGAAAATGTTAGTTGTATTTCTAAGTGATGATAAAGGAACATCACACATTTTTAGGCAACAAATAAGTACATGTAAAGAAATGACTTAATCTTTAAGAAATGATTTTGAAAATATGAGTTCAATGGCTCTGGCAATCATCAGAATCATGAAGTGAACCTCAGACAATTAATCATATAACCTTAAAATTCCAGTGCACTACATGTATATATTATGCACTGTTTTGGTAAGCCTAAGGCAAGAATGTACAGGAGGAGTAAGGCAAACTTCAAACTTTCCTAAGTTACTGTTACTTGCAACACATTCTTTCCTTGCACAGCAAGCTCTTACTTGGAGAGAGGTCTCCTGGTTTAATAGTTCACATCATCTTTTGATGCCACTGGATGATATAAGAGCATCACTAGCTCTGGAATGCTTAGTCAAAAAGATTATATTTTAAAAAATCAATTGAACTTCGTCAGTGGACAGAATGACAACCCAAATGCTTAGTACCCAAATACACAAGAGTGGCGAGTCCAAAAAGTGTGTTAATAATATTCATTGCCTCATAAAAAAGGTCTACCGTACACGTCTTAATTTTCGAGGTGTACTAAATTTCGTCACTTTTGTGCTCACCTTAAATCCACAAAATTTAAACCACCTCTAGTGTCATTCTATTATATGTAGACTATGGCCAGAACATAAAAATTAGCTCACACGAATATTAATTTTTGAGCACATTTCATAAAAAAACACAAAATTTTAAACACTTGAAAATTTGAATGTATACGGTATTAACCCACGAAGCAAATTGTAATCCCACATCTACAGTAGGCATGGTAGTCGAAATATTTCACTTTGTACAGTTTGTTTTATGGTCCCTCTTTAAAATTGCTAAAATTAATTTTAAACGAGCATGTGCAGAATATAACCACTGCTTCACCTTACGTGATGATTGCTACAGCACCGAGCATGAGCACGGGTATAAAAGGGGGGTGGGCTGCCCAGTCAATTAAAAATGGCGGGTGGCTTTAGAATGTAATTAAAAATGGGCAGTGAAGACTGAAGAATCACAGAATGCAAGCACTACAGGCATCCACAAGATCCAAAAAAGACTCTTAGAAGAGTACAGACAGTTTTACTAATTCCCTATACCAGCAGAAGACTCAAAAGAGCCATGCATCATGTAGCTTTAACTAAAACTATAAAATTAAACATGGCTGTCAACAGACCAAAGCTATCTAGCTTGTTCTTAGATAGCAAGGATTGAAAATCTTCTAAATGATGACTAAAGGCACCTTTCTCTTCAGCAGACTCAAACTCGATGTTAAAAGTCATCCTGAATAAGTCCTTGATTGTCCTGAAGCTCGGCCTGTTTCACTATGACTCGAGTACTCGCTATAAACAACTTAACCGTGATTTATAGTGCTGGGCGATATATCAAAACTGATGATATTTTAATCAATATAATGCAGTATCGATACGTATCAATATCGAAAAAATTTGAAGGAAATATCGATAACGAGACCACGCCCACAAAATGGTTACATAACTTTAATATATGGTTAATTAACTACACATGTATAGGAGTAACATCTCGAAAATTACTAAAATGTATTTTCTTGGAAAGTAGATGAAGTAGCTGAACTATATGAAGCCAAAGAAGGTTTTTATAATGCTTTTCAATAATAATTGTTCTCAGAAATAGCTTTATTTAGCCGTTTTAGTAATATTAAAGTTAATGGGTGTGGCTTAATAACTTATCGATAACAAGCGTATTAGTGTAAAAATATTCCTATAATTGTTTTCACCACCTTGCAATTACAACTGGGTTCTTATTAAGACTTATGAATGTTCTCTCTACCTTCTAATGCTTCTAAAGAAGTCTTTAGACAGTATCTCTATGTTCTTTCGCTGTTAGAAAGCTCATAACTTTGTCCCATGTGCAAGCCGCCATCTTGTTTGCCGTGACCACACCCACTTACGTAGTGTGGGCGGGTAGTTGCTAAGGCTTGTTATTTCTCCAATACAACGTGTATAGAAGAAATGTAAGTGTTGACATACAAATATATATATATCGCACGTGGGTGAAATCAATTATAGCATAGATATTAGAGTAAATGAAAGGGATAGGAAACTTCCGTTGCGTGGGCGGATTATTCCATTAAGATTATTAGGTTGCCTAGCAACATAGGCAAGTTACCCTTCCCGGGCCTTTTCCTTCACTGTTCGGCGTCCTATTTCAACTCATAACTCTAAAGTGACTTTTGTTCGTCCTCTGCAATGATAATGAAAGGCATTACAGATACCTCCCTTACAGTCTGTCTAATTTTTGAAATAAAATAATATTGATAACTATGGGTAAAGTTTGATTTAGAGACCTGATACCTTCAATATTGTGGTTTTGTACCCTTTTTTAGAATATAAAAGAAGTAATACCAGAATTAACTATTACCAACTATTCTATACATTATTATGGAGGGCACGCAACATAAATGACTCCGATGACAGATTTGGTGACTGATTTATAATCAATTCAAAGTTTTTGCAAAGACCTTTGTTTTGTACCTTTTTCTTTACAGTTCAATGATTGGCACATTTAAATGTGATATGAAAGCAAAGCTTGATGTACACTTGAGGGCACGCACATACTTTAATGCATGTGACATAAACACAATTTGAGAAAAACCATTATGAAGTTGTACTATTCCATAATGTTTGATAATTTTCTTAATAAATCCTATTGTAAAATTGAAAAAATTCCTATAAATAGAGAAATTATCATGGTATGGGTAACTAGCATTTCCTGCCGCGAACGGAAGTTTCCTATCCCTTTCATTTACTCTAATATCTATGATTATAGGAACGACCTGGGGGCTTCGCCCCCAGGTCGTAAAAAATATCGATATCTTCATTTTTAGGCAATATCGTATCATATCATATTGTTTCAAAATTTTCAATATCGCCCAGCACTAGTGATTTAGTCAGAAGATAAGAACAAGAAACATGTGGAAATAAGAGGCTAGGCAATTGTAGCCTCTTCCTTTTACTGTTACTATGTAAATCAACTGATGTTATCAAGATCTTTATCATGTGTAATTGCCATTTTGAATATTTGCTTCAAGTGATGGGCGATATATCGATTGATTCGATTCTTTATCGATATAAACGATATTTTACGGAATTGATTTGAATCATTATCGAAAATTTTATGCAATTTTCATCGATCTATTGACCACGCCCATTTATTAAGGTTAAATAACTAATTTTAATAAGTAATTGCACTGTTGAACTGCAAAAAAGAGGCAACTGACCAGTTGTTAGCTCAGCCTATCCCAATAAGAAGAGAAACAAGGCTCAAGAGCATGGAAATGACTAGGAAATGATCTTCTCTCATGTCCAGTACACATGCCAAAATCATTAGCCACACCCTTGACACACCCCTAAATGAAGGTGTGGTTATCGTATCGTTAATAATTGATATTTCCTCAAAAAGTCCATTATCGATCGTTATCAAAAATTAAGAAAATTGGCCATATCGCCCATCACTATTTGCTTCCATTTTTGGGCAGACCACCCCCTTTTATACTGTGCATGCTCGTTTAAGTCTAATTGTATATATAATCATTTTTACAAATAATTATTACATATACCAACAGTGCAGGCACTGAGTATAATAAGAGTATGCAAGGCCATTTAAAAACAATTTGTGTATGTGAATAAAATGATATATATATGTTATATAGTGATAGCGTGGCCTTGCCTCGATTCAAGTAAGTGAAGTGATAAATAGTGTTTAATCTTATCTAAATAGTGTTTAATCTTATCTACTAAATTACCAACTGTTGAATCCTCAAGAGAACTTCTTTCCAAGCTACTTTCGTCACGAATTTCAAGATTAGCCTTCGTCATTTCAAGATTAGCCTTCGTCATTTCAAGATTGGCCGTCGCCATTTCAAGGTGAAGGTGGGGCTACCCGCTATCGGGCCCCGGGCGCGGGCTAGCCTCTCCCACGTGTAACACCGGTACCCATAGATATTATACACGTTCCGTGTATAATATCTATGGTGTACCTGTGTAGCAAATGCCACGTGAATTCACGTGTAACACCATTATGCCAGTTGCAGAACTGTGTGTAATATCTATGATTCACAGATGTTATACACAGTTATATACATAGGCTATTTTTGATATTATTAATTCATAAATGCCTATAAAAATATCTGGTAGGTTTTCTATGAGCCCACCCCCTCATGAGGTTCTTTTTTGATGCAGGAACTGATTTATATCATACAGTGGCATGGCTTTGAGCTCAGTTGGACTTTTTGATGAAGGGTCTTCTAGATTACTAATAATAAGGAAATTTAAACTCCAAGTAGAATCTAAGTATAAAACAATAGAAATTATAAAGTTTAATTATGACAGTTCATAGATCTATATAATTACAGCTTTCTTACTTCCTTCTCTTCTAGTAATGTGAAACTCAATTAAGGGAATTGTTTCTTTCAGTGTGGCTCCACTGTGAATCAACCCATTACCATCTAGTGACCTTTTCAGTATCTACAATGACAATTCAGCATTGAGGAACACAGTAGTATTATACTAACTGGTATAGTTTCGCTAGCCAGACCATTCCTCAGCCTACAGTCATTGGGGCCCAATGATTGTAGGCTGGGGAATGGTCTGGCTAGCAAGACAAACTAACTGGCTCATTGGGAATAAGGAGATAAAGTCCAATCATGAGATGCCATTCCTGAAGTCTTGTACATTAATGTAGGGTGCAGCACTAGAGTACATTATCAATGATCGTACACCATCAATTTTCGGACACTTGTTTTAGGAAAACTATACATTGCCATCTCATGAAACTGCAAAGTATTATAGCAATAGTTATCCTTTATTTGCGTGACAAAACTTGTAGCTCTAGCAAGAGTGCATAGAAAGTTATAAGCTCTCAAAGCGTGGTGTCCGACAATACCAATGATCGGCCAAAATTCTCAATCTTCGGACTGTCATTTCTGAACGGCAGCAAAGGATAGTTTTAGAAGGTCACTATGATAACTTTGTAGGCCTGTCTTTAAACTAACTATCACCATCCGGATCTTTTTGATAGCTGTCTTTTTGACAGAGATAATGGCCACTTAAAATGTGTCACCTGATCCCTCAATATACGGACAAATTTTACAAAAATATACAAAAATTATGAATTTTATTAGTAAAACTCCGTAAAATCATCAGTTTTGTATAGTTTTTGTAAAATTTGTCCGTATATTGAGGGATCAGGTGGCACATTTTAAGTGGCCATTATCTCTGTCAAAAAGACAGCTATCAAAAAGATCCGGATGGTGATAGTTAGTTTAAAGACAGGCCTACAAAGTTATCATAGTGACCTTCTAAAACTATCCTTTGCTGCCGTTCAGAAATGACAGTCCGAAGATTGAGAATTTTGGCCGATCATTGGTATTGTCGGACACCACGCTTTGAGAGCTTATAACTTTCTATGCACTCTTGCTAGAGCTACAAGTTTTGTCACGCAAATAAAGGATAACTATTGCTATAATACTTTGCAGTTTCATGAGATGGCAATGTATAGTTTTCCTAAAACAAGTGTCCGAAAATTGATGGTGTACGATCATTGATAATGTACTCTAGCTTCAAAATGAAAAATAAGTATGAATATCAATAGCATCATCATTCTGGATTGAGTCCGATTGTATGAACTAAGAAAGAATGAATATGAAACTGTCTATCAACTTACATAGTTGAAACTTAGAATAAGCAGAAAGATTTTTAATATAGGAAGCTGTTATGGTATAAGCCAGAGTAGAGAGCAAATAAGGATACACTTGTTTCATCTTTCAATTGACTTTCTGCACTAAAAATAAAATATCTTTTCAATTCAATGAACACAAACCACTTTCAATAAACTTACCTACTTTATCATACCAGCTAGTATTTGTTTAATAATACCTTAATGCTCACAACTATTTGCAATAATTGGTAATGGTTAGGTAAACGACCTTTATAGTGCTGGCTTTGCTTATACAAAGTTCATTTTGAAAATCAAGATTAATTTCAGTTTACCATTAGGTAATTGTATTTTATATTATGACAACCATAAATCTATAGTCAACACACATATTCAACTGTACCATATGATGTCTTCTATATTCAAGACCAACAGGTAATTAAGTGAATCAACGATACATGGCAATCATGAAAATTTAAATCAGCGTATCAGCAACTAAATAAACATATTTCAACCAAGGCTTCAACATAAAATACAATTACAAAAACAACTGATGTAGTGTAGTCATCAAACACTTATGTACAAATAATTAAAAGCTGCTATAATTATCGCGTCTGTTAAATTCATTTTCATAATGATTTTCAGCTATAAGATAAGCATGAAACACATCCTCCCTACTGTGGAGTTTATACCAATGACTTAACGCAAGGAAGCTAATAAAACAAACGATTTACACAAAGAAGTTCATTATCAGTACATAGTTCACAACTTGGAATCAAGTATTCACTGGTAGCTTCAAATGGTTTCACCATCATCCAGCCAGCAATTTGGTAAAATCCAATGAAACAAGACCATGATCCAATCAGTAATCCACGCATACTGTGAGGAACCTGAGCTATCATAAACTCAAAGCAGCCAGGGACAGCAAAGAGATATCCAATGCCAGAAATACTCTTAATTATGGTAAAGACTTCCATGTAACTATTCAAAAGATCATGCATGTTATTATTAGTCATTGTCTCATTGAGTTCTGGTTTGAGTAAGCATACAGACTCTCCATTATTCTTATAAGGTGGGTAAGTAATGAATAAGTCAAGCATGATGTACCCAAATTTGCTAATAAGAGATATAGTAATCCCTATTCCTATCCTCTGTAACATGGTTAGTCTTATTCGGCTTGAACAGGATGGCTTGATAATGCATAAATACAGTGGTATAGCAGCTAACTTTATACAATAGCTAATGAAATAAGTTTTATAAACGAAACATCTTAGGAGTGACTTTTCATTCCTCTCAAAACGGCCGAAATTTTGATAAGGAAATGCTACCATAGTGATTACAGCAACTATGAAAAAAAGAGAGAAAAATGTTTTAACACTTTCTACGTCTTTCTCTAAAAAAGGTCCACCATATTTAGCTTTCCCTGAGTTAATACGAGATGGTCCAGTGTCCTCCCAGTAAGTCAATGCAGAGCGTTTCAAAGGATACTTGTTCTTGAGTGCAAAACACAAAACACTAGAAATAACTTTGAGAGGATTCATAATGTAGTTGTATCTGATAGTCCACTTCTTTATCAGGAGAGCAGACACTATGATGATAACAAGGACAGCAAAA